>NC_045442.1:68157978-68233188 GCF_002776525.5 Piliocolobus tephrosceles
AAGGAAGGAAGGAAGGAAGGAAGAAAGAAAGAAAGGAAAAGAAAATAGAGAACAGAGACAGAGTTTAAAAGGATGGGAGGGAGAAAACATGCTAAAATGTGAAGAATTGGTGAAATCTGGTTTGGGGGCACACAGGTATTCATTGTACTAATCTTTTGGTACAACTTTTCTTAAATTTTAATGTTTTAAAATAAGAACAGGTGTGCAGAAAGTGCTGCAAGCCTCCAGATAAAGAAAGAAGCTATTCTTGAGGTCCATGCATCATGCCTGTAATCCCAGCACTTTGAGAGGCTAACGTAGGTGGATCATGAGGTCAAGACCACCCTGGCCAACATGGTGAAACCCAGTCGCTACTAAAAAATACAAACATTAACTAGGCATGGTGGTGAGTGCGCCTGTAATCTCAGGTACTCAGGGGGCTGAGGCAGGAGAATCACTTGAACCTGGGAGGCAGAGATTGCAGTGAGCCTAGACCACACCACTGCAGTCCAGCCTGGGCAACAAGAGCAAAACTCTGCGAAAAAAAAGAAAAGAGAAAGAAAGAAAGAGAGAGAGAGAGAGAAAGAGAGAAAGAAAAGAAAGAAAGATAAATTCTTGGCGAGCCAGGAAGGCTTCGTGGAGGAGGTACTATCTAGGATGAGCCTGAAAGTTGGGTATGTTCATGGCAGAGACCAAAGGTGTTCCCAGCACAGGAAACAACATGTACGAAGGTGTGAGGGTTAGATGTGACTTAGATGTAATTAGCCGACAGGTTCCTCCTGCTTGCTGCATGGACAAAACCAATTCATTGAGACCGTGGTACTGCAGTAGAGAAAGAAGGCTAGCTATGTGGAAGACAGAGTTACTACTAAAATCAGTCTCCCCAAAGGCTCAGAGGTTAGGGTTTTTCAAGGACAGTTTGGTAGGCAGGGGGCTGGGGGAGGGGGAATATTGATTGGTTGGGGGTGAAATTACGGGGGTGTGCAAAATTGTCCTCGTGCTCCAAGTCCTCTCGGTGGGGGCCACAGGACCAGTTGAGTTACAAGTCGGTAGTCCAGGAGGGATCAGTTGATTGTCAGAAATGCAAAAGTCTGAAAAGCCATCTCAAAAGGCCAATCCTAGGTTCTACCATAGTGTTGTTATTTATAGGAGTAATTGAGGAAGTCACAAATCTGTGACCTCTGGAACAATACTGATAGTAATTTACTGCGCCTTCATCTTAGCAGAGTTCAGGCCCTTCTCATAACCCTAACTTTGTGGACTTTTATTAGATTTACAAAAGTGGTTTAGTTTTGGGAAGGGCTATTACCATCCTTGCCTTAAACTAAAAACTAAATTCCTCCCAAAGTTAGCTTGGTCTATGCCCAGGAATGACCAAGGACAGCTTGGAGGTTAGACGGAAGATGGAGTCCACTATGTCAGATTTATCTCACTGTCATAATTTTGCAAAGGTAGTTTCACTAACACAATGTGGCAGGTGTTATGGGTTGGGCCACTCATCACATATTCAAGTTGGATCAAGAAGGATCTTGGAAAACTATAAACTCACCTTATCTCAAGCCCTTGCAGCTAGCAGTGGCCATGTGACACAATTTTGACCAAGAAAGCTACTGAGGAATCCCAGGAAAGTCTTTGCTTTCCTGATACGGCCGCAAACTTGTCTTCCACTTCCCTCCTCCTGGAACTCAGACCTAATTGATGTGGGGCTGGCCATGCAGGAGACAGAAATTTGTAGAACACAATACTCACCAACAGTAGAATACACATTCTTCTAGAATACCCATGGAATGCTGGTCAAGATACACCATATGGACCAGGCATGGCAGCTCATATCTGTAATCCCAGCACTTTGGGAGGATGAGGTGGGCAGATTGCTTGAGCCCAGGCGTTCAAGACCAGCCTGGGTGACATGGCAAAACCCCATCTCTTCAAAAAATATGAGAAATTAGCTGGACATAGTGAAGCATACTTGTAGTCCCAGCTACTCAGGAAGCTAAAGTGGGAGAATCGCTTGAACCTGGGAGGTCAAGGCTGGGGGGCAGCCTGGGGGACAGAGTGAGACCCTGTCTCAAAAAAAAAAAAAAAAAAAAAGACAAACCCTACGTTGGGCCATAAAATGAGTCTCAATAAACCTAACAGGATTGAAACAATATACAGTATGTTCTTTGATGCAATGGAATTAAATAAATTCTTTTACAAATCAATATAGTCAATATCAGTATGATATCCAGAAACTCCCCCAAAGTAAGCAAGACCTCTAAATACATATTCTCTGGGTCACGGAAAAAAATCACAAGGTAAATTAAAAAATATTTACAAGTGAAAGATATCAAAAACACAAGATATTAATCTCTTTTAGTAGATTTTTATTTATTTTATTATTATTATTTTTAGGCAGAATCTCACTCTGTTGCCCAGCCTGGAGTGCAGTGGTGTGATCTTGGCTCACTGCAACCTCTGCCTCCCAGCTTCAAGCGATTCTCCTACCTCAGCCTCCCAAGTAGCTGGGATTACAGGTGCCCGTCACCATGCTCAGCTAATTTTTTCATATTTTCAGTAGAGACAGGGTTTCGCCATTTTGGTCAGGCCAGTCTTGAGCTCTGACCTCAGGTGATCATCCCGCCTCGGCCTCCCAAAGTGCTAGGATTACAGGCGTGAGCCACTGTGCCCAGCCTCTTTTTGTAGATTTTTAAATTTTTCTTAGAGACGGTCTTGTTCTGTCACACAGGGTGGAGTGCAGTGGTGCAGTCACAGCTTGCTGCAGCCTTGACCTCCTAGGCTCAAGTGATCCTCCCGCCTCAGCTTCCCAAAGTGCTGGCGAAGGGTTGACAAGTACTGCATGCTGGGTTCTAGACAGAAACAATTAAGCATTAATCAGGCTACACTTTCGCCCACTTCCTCGTTTCTAGAAGTCAGCATGAGATCCTGACCAATTGCATCCCCATTGTTCCCATAGACAGGGTCTCCAATATTAGAATCATAAGGCTTTTCTTGAAGGATCACTTCAGATGTTCTTCAGACCCCAAATTCCAGCAGCCAGTTGGGAGACCCCCACAGAGGAATGGAATCAGCATGGGAATACAGCTACTTCCTCTCCCAGTCCCATGACTTCACCCTGCACTTTTCCAGCAGTCAGTGATCTCCACACTTTAGCCCACTGCAAAACCCTTAGGAACCCTAGCCCCAGGCTCCTCAGGGAGATGGATTTGAGGTTCCCTCCCATTTCTTTGTTTGGTGACCCTACGATTAAACCTCTTTCTGTTCTGCAGCCTGGGATCTTGTTGTAGTGACTTGCTGTGGGCTTTGGGCAATGAACCTCTCACCATTATACTGAGGTCACAGGCATGAGCCACTGTGCCCAGCCCTCTTTCAATAGATTTTTGATTTTTTTTTTTTAAGATGGAGTCTCGCTCTGTTGCTCAGGATGGAGTGCAGTGGTGCGATCTCAGCTCACTGCAACCTCTGCCTCCTGGGTTCAAGCAATTCTCCTTCCTTGGCCTTCTGAGTAGCTGGGTTTACAGGCACACACCACCACACCCAGCTAATTTTTGTATTTTAGTAGAGACAGGGTTTCGCCATGTTGGCCAGGCTGGTCTCGAACTCCTGACCTCAGGTGATCTGCCTGCCTTGGACTTCCAAAGTGTTGGGATTACAGGTGTGAACCACTGTGCCCAGCCCAACAGATTTTTTTATTTCAGATATTGTGTCTGGCTATTCTAGGATTTCCATGGGCTTCTTAATTCCCCTGGCCTCCTCAGAGTCTCACCTGGCACATGTGCAGGTCAGGAGTTGGCAAAGAATCTTAGGATGTTCTTAGACAGATGTTACCCTCCCCCTCCCCAACCCCACTGTGGCTCCCACTCTGCTGGGATTTCCTCCCTCCATCCCTAGCTGCTGGACCCACTCTTAACTCCTGTTACCACTAGGGATGTCTCCGAGTCACATGGCACCAGAGTATGTTAGAGGCAGCGAATCTGTACAGGTCTGCAGCAATCTCAATCCTTGCCTCCTCAGAAGACAGAATTCAACCAAGGGGCATAAGGCAGAGTGAGAGACCAAGGCATGTTTTACAGCAGGATTGAAAGTTTATTAAAAAGTTTTAGAGCAGGAATGAAAGGAAGTAAAGTACACTTGGAAGAGGGCCAAGCAGGCAACTTGAGAGAGTCAAGTGCACGGCTCGACCTCTGACTTGGGATTTTATATGTTGGCATGCTTCCACGGTTTTGCATTATTTCTCCCCTGATACTTCCCTTGGGGTGGGCTGTCCGCATGCACAGTGGGCTGACAGTACTTGGGAGGGAGCATGCTCAGTGTGTGCACTGAAGTTGGGCACATGCTCACTTGAGGCGTTCTTCCCTTAGCAGTGAGTGTTCCTAGAGGAAGGTTACATACCAGTTAAACTCCACCATTTTGCCTCTTAATGTGCATGCTGGAGCCCACTCACCCAACTCCTGAGATCTTACCCAGAAGCTGCTTCAGGTGCTTCTCTCTATTACGAGACTGCCTTTCTCTGGCACTGGCTGAAACCACTTATTATTTTAGAGACAGTTAACAATCGCCTGGCCATCACCTGATGGTTGCCTGACATTCCTGGTGTTGGGGGGCCCTCTCCTGCCCTGCTCATGTCTCACTATCTACTGTAACACTCTGACCTCTGATCCCTCTGACCTCTGATACCAGAGGGTCTGGGCCATGTTCTCCTGGGAAAAACTGGAGAAACATGGATCTCAGCCCATGACCCCCTTCTTTCAAGAGTCACATCCACTCCACTCTCCTGCTCTGTGCCGTTCTCCAGTGCCTCCAAACAGTTGTTTTTTTCTATTGCATCCAGAGCTGTAATTGTTTTTGTTGTTGCTGTTGTTGTTTTTGAGATGGAGTTTCGCTCTTGCTGCCCAGGCTGGAGTGCAATGGTGCAATCTTGGCTCACTGCAACCTCTGCCTCCCGGGTTCAAGCAATTTTCCTGACTCAGCCTTCTGAGTAGCTGGGATTACAGGCATGTGCCACCACGCCCAGCTAATTTTTTGTATGTTTAGTAGAGATGGGGTTTCTCCATGTTGGTCAGGTTGGTCTTGAACTCCTGACCTCAGGTGATCCACCCGCCTCAGCCTCCCAAAGTGCTGGGATTACCGGCATGAGCCACCATGCCCGGCCCCAGAGCTGTAATTCTTATGATTTGTCCATCTGCCAATGGCAGATAAATGACTCTGCCATTCCTGGGAGCCAGAAGTCATTCTAGCCCTTGCGTGATCATCTTCCCAGGTATTGTCCATGTGACATGCATGTGGTTTCATACAAATGGAGCCATACAGCTCACGTGGCTTTATAGTGTGTATTTTCCCTCAGCAAGGACATGGATGTCTTTTTAGGTCCAGGTTTATAGATCTACATTGTCCTTTCTAATAGCTACATAGTTTTCCACAGATATGCATAAATTATTTTCCTAGTTCCAGTTCAGTACACAAACAATACTGTGTCAAACACTTTGTGCAGTTCTTTTTTAGTATTTATTTATTTATTTATTTATTTATTTATTTATTTATTTATAGAGACAGGGTCTCACTATGTTTCCAGACTTGTCTTGAACACCTGGCCTTGGACAATCCTCCCACCTCAGCCTCCCAAAGTGCTGGGAATATAGACATGAGCCACCATGCCCAGCCCCTTTGTGCATCTTTGTGCACTTCACCAGTTATCTCTGGGGACATTTTTCTAGAAGTGAAATTGCTGTGTCCAAGGCATACCTCCATGACACCTCCTCAACTTTTTGGGAGTCTTGAGACCCTCTTCAGTAAGCAAAAGAAAAACATAAATATTTTCTACCCACCTCTGGCCCCAGTCACCCAATTCCCCTTCCTGGAAGCAACTAGCATATTAATTTCTACGTAATTCTTCTGGGCATAATCCATGCTTCTACATAAAAACATAGTAATATATTTCTTCCAATCCATTTCACACAATGGTAGCCTGCTCTGAACGTGATTCTGCCCTTCTGGCACATTCTACTTGCTTTGTTTCAGAGACAGGGTATCTCTGTCACCCAGACTAGAGTGCAGTGATGTGATCTTGGCTCACTTCAGCCTTGACCTCCCAGGCTCAAGCGATCCTCGTACCTCAGCCTTCCAAGTAGCTGGGACTACAAACAGGAGCCACCACACCTGGTTAATGTTTTCTCATGTAGAGATGGGGTGTCCCTGTGTTGCCAGCTCCTAAAGTGCTAGGACTACAGGCGTGAGCCACCATGCTTGGCCGTTCTAGCATACTTTAATTTTTTTTTTCTGGTATCTTCACAAAGATGGAATGGCATATTTTAAAAGTAAAGATACTAAGAATAAAACACAATATTGTAAGCTTTAAAATGGGCCCCCAAAATATTTTCCCAAGATGTTTTTTAATTACTCCCCAAAGATGGGAGAAAAGAGACATAACTAATGTTAAAATGTTATATCCTCTCTCTTTGATTGTCTGTGGACAAGTCGCTGTCAATGGCAGAGATGCAGGACAGAGGGAGAGGCGCGACCCTGCCACCCATGTCCTGCTAAGGCCACATCTGTAGACAGCCCTGTTTGCCAAGAGGAGATGCCCCTTCACCTCCCATTCTTGGCCAGGGCTTATTTTTATCCACCCCAATCACCAGCTAGCCTGGCAGCCCTGTAATTTGGGAGCCTGGCCACCCCTGTACTATATAATTCCCTGGCAGATGCTCAGACCTTAGGTTGGCCCCTTTGACTTGCATTTTGTTGATGCTCTGTGGCCAGAAGCCTCTTTGGCAAATTAGGGGTCAGAACTTGGTGCAGTAGAGTCAAAATGGGGGAAGGAGTCTGGGGCCTTTGGATTTTTCACAGCTGTCTCACTTCCACCATCAAATTGCATCTGGCCATCCTGGAAATATCAGTGCACCACCACTTCTCAAAAGAGAACAGTTGGTGCTGAGTGTGGGGCTTGCTATAAAAAGGTGAGGCTGCGTCAGGTGTGGTGGCGTGTAATCGTAGTACTTTGGGAGGCCAAGACAGGTGAATTACTGGAGGTCAAGAGTTCAAGACCAGCTTGACCAACAAGGAGAAACACTGTCTCTACTAAAAATATGAAAATTAGCCAGGCATGGTGGCACACATCTGTAATCCCAGCTACTCGGGAGGCTGAGGCAGAAGAATTACTTGAACTCTGGAGGTGGAGGTTGCCGTGAGCCAGATCACATCACTGCACTCCAGCCTGGGTGATGGAGCAAGGCTCTGTCTCAAAAAAAAAAAACAAAAAGTTGAGGCTGGAGGAGCAGCATGAGGGGCCAGTGAGCTGAGACTGTGCCATTGCAGTCCAGCCTGGGCAAGAAGCGCAAACCTCCATCTCAAAAACAAACAAAAAAAGATTATTGGTAAAATAAAAATGTCTTGAAAATTTAGACATTTGATCTAAATTAGGCAGGTCAGATATTAGGTTTGCTAAATGCTTTAAGATCATAAACTGCTTCTTTGACTTTTAAAAATTGTTCAATTACCTACTTTGGAGTAGTAGATTCTAGAAAGGGTTCTTTTTTTTCAACATGTGGTCTCTGGGCAAGATGGTCACCTTGAGAAACAGAAAAGATAAGAAAAGGAAAGGAGAGAAAGGGAGAAAAGCATTGCCTGTGGCAGGATGGGGAAGGCAAGGTGCTCAGGGAAGCCAGAGAAAGACCCACCCATTGCAGCGATGCTGAATTAAAAGTTCAGGCAGCCACTTGTCAGTTGCAAGGTGGTCTTTTCCAGCAGTCCCATCAGCTCTCAAGTTTCTCCTTTTGGGGCGGAAAAAGCTTCCCATGTTCCATATACCTGTACATGCCTAATCCTGTCAACAACAGCCCTCAGTAAACAGTGCAAGGCAGATTAATTCAAAGAGGATAACGGTTAATGTCCTATAGAGCCAAACCCGTGCTTAGCTGAGAGGGGCTTTACTGAGGTGGGGGGCCTCTAACTCCCTAAACTTTAGGGAAGGCTTTAACCTTCCTGAGTTGAGACTTGAATCCAAGTTCAGTCAAGTGTCCTTACCTTCTCTTTTTTTTTTTTTTTTTGAGATGAAGTCTCGCTTTGTCGCCAGGCTGGAGTGCAGTGGTGTGATCTTGGCTCACTGCAATCTTCACCTCCCGGGTTCAAGACATTCTCCTGCCTCTTACCTTTTATTAAGAGGAAGCGTTAAACTTCTCTGTCTTAGAAGAGACTGTAACTCCTCTAAGTTGGGCCTCTAACCCAGTCCCATCCTTTACCCAGGTAAATGCACCCCACTTACCTAAAGTCAACCCATCAATGCTGTAGTCTATTTTCTTTGGGTTGGGGGTCTCCTCAGTATCGTCCCTTCCATGGTTCACCAGAAAGATGTTACCAGAAAGCGGTCCCAATCCAGACCACAAGAAAGGGTTCTTTTTTTTTTTTTGAAATGGAGTCTCACTCCTGTCAGCCAGGCTGGAGTGCAGTGGCGCAATCTCAGCTCATTGCAATCTCAACCTCCCAGGTTCAAGTGATTCTCCTGCCTCAGCCTCCAAAGTAGTTGGGATTACAGGAACCCACTACCACGCCTAGCTAATTTTTGTATTTTTAGTAGAGACAGGATTTCATTGTTTTAACCAGGCTGTTCTCGAACTCCTGACCTCAGGTGATCCACCCGCCTCAGTCTCCCAAAGTGCTGGGAATATAGGCGTGAGCCACCATGCCCATCCAGGTTCTTGGATCTTGCACAGGAAAGAATTCAAGGCGAGTTCATAAAGTGAAAGCAAGTTTATTAAAAAGTAAAGGAGTAAAGAATGGCTACTCCATAGGCAGAGCAGCCAGCCCCGCATTCTATCTCTTGACAGCATTAACCTCTACCTCCTGGAGTGTCATTTGCTTTCCATTCTGTTATCGGATCCTGGCCTGTTTCTCCCTAGAGTATAAGCCCCTTGGGAACAGGGACTTAGTCTGCTTTAATCGCAGCTGAATCTCAGCACCTAGAGCAGGGATAGCGTGCTGAGGGCAATCAGCTGGTTTCACAGAACAAATTCAGGGGCAAAGTCCGGATCCAAACCCAGGTCTTGTAACCACCCAATGGGTTCACCTTGCCCGCTGCCTAGACAGACAGAGCCGATTCATCAAGACAGGGTAATTACAATAGAGAAAGAGCATTTCACGCAGAGCAAAAGAGTATTTCACGCAGAGCCGGCTGTGCAGGAGACTGGAGTTTTATTATTACTCAAATCAGTCTCCCCGCACATAACGGGATCAGTTTTTAAGGACAACTTGGTCAGTGGTGGGAAGCCAGTGAGCTAGGAGTGCTGACTGGTCAGATCAGAGATAAAATTGTAGGGAGTCGAAGTTGTCCTCCTGTGGTGAGTCAGTTCCTGGGTGGGGGCCACAAGATCAGATGAGCCAGTTTATGGATCTGGGGGGTGCCAGCTGATCCATCAAGTGCAGAGTCTACAAAATATCTCAAGCACTGAGGTTAAGAGCAGTTTAGGGAGGGTCAGAATCTTGTAGCCTCCAGCTGCATGATTTCTAAACTATTATTTCTAATCTTGTGGCTAATTTCTTACTCCCTACAAAGGCAGTCTAGTACCCGGGCAAGAAGGAAGTTTGTTTTGGTAAAGGGCTGTTATTGTCTTTGTTTTAAACCATAAACTATAAACTAAGTTCCTCCCAAAGTTAGTTCTGTCAATGCCCAGGAATGAACAAGGACAGCTTAGAGGTTAGAAGCAAGATGGAGTTGGTTAGGTTAGCTCTTCACTGTCTCAGTCATAATTTTGCAAAGGCAGTTTCAGTTTGCCTGATGCTAAATGGTTAGTTTTTCCATCCGCCATCCTACTAAAGGAGCATAGTGAGGTTATGTGATGGAAGAAGACTGCAGGATCAGCTGCAGCTGCGATCAGGATTTCAACCCAGGTCCTCCAGTCCCAGGCTGTCCTGATGGAGTCCCTAGTGGGTGGGGCCACAAAAAAGTTTGCTAAACACCCACACTCCTTCCTCCTACCTCTTGCCTGGAAAGTTTAAGCAAGGGGATTTGAGTGAATGGTAGACATCTGGGATATTTCTGAGCATGGCAGCAAAACCCATTCAAAGTTCTCCAGCAGGGTAAGGGTTACTATTGTGTCCAGTCCCTGTATGAAACCTTTGGCTACCTTGGACTGAAGGCCAGTATCCAGTGCCAGGTCTGCAGTCACAGTCAGATGGATCTGTGTGTTCCTCACCAGCTCAAAGTGAATTCTGGTCACCATGGAAACTGGGCCCCGGGGCTTCCTTCTAAGGACATCTTTGGACACCATCCCACCAGCCCAGGAGCCCCTCCTGCCCAAGCTGGCCCTGAGGAGAGGCTCAGAGTGGCCTGGGGTATCCAGGATTGCAGGGCTGACCTGTTGACCCCGTTTCTGATCAGGATTCCAAGAAAGGAGAGATTGCCAGGATTCGTGCATTTGGCAGGGGGTTGTGGGTGGCTGGAACCCTGTGCTCAAGGCTGGACAATGGGCGACTGCAGAGTCACTGATCCAGAGCTACAAGGGACCTTGAGCATCAACTCATTCAATGTCTTTGTTGTCCAGATGGGGAGACTGAGGCCCAGAGAGGGGAACCTACTTGCCCAAGGTCACACAGGGAGTGTCAGGGTGGAAATGGTTTTAGGTTGGATTCCCTGAAGCAGGCCCTGAGTTTAGGATTTGTGTGAAAGTGATTATTCGGAATTCTTTGGGAGTAGGAGGAGATGGAGGCCAAACAAAGGGGTAATGTCAAGCCATGTGCCACAGGTGGGGAGGTGGGGACCCAGTCCTGGAGGGAGCTCAGCTCTGGAGGCAGCATGGGTCACACCTATGCAAGTTGTCAGAATTAGAACAGTCACTAACATTTTTTTTTTTTTTTTGAGACGAAGTCTCGCTCTGTCGCCAAGCTGGAGTGCAGTGGCCAGATCTCAGCTCACTGCAAGCTCCGCCTCCTGGGTTCACGCCATTCTCCTGCCTCAGCCTCCCGAGTAGCTGGGACTACAGGCGCCCGCCACCTCGCCCGGCTAGTTTTTTGTATTTTTTAGTAGAGACGGGGTTTCACTGTGTTAGCCAGGATGGTCTCAATCTCCTGACCTTGTGATCCGCCCACCTTAGCCTCCCAAAGTGCTGGGATTACAGGCTTGAGCCACTGCGCCCGGCCACATTTTTTTTTTGAGACGGAGTCTCACTCTTGTCGCCCAGGCTGGAGTGCAGTGGCGCAATCTCGGCTCACTGCAACCTCCACCTCCCGGGTTCAAGCAATTCTCCTGCCTCAGCCTCCTGAGTAGTTGGGATTACAGGTGCCCTCCACATGCCCGGCTAATTTTTGTAGAGAAAGGTTTCACCATGCTGGCCAGGCTGGTCTCGAGCTCCTGACCTGTAGTGATCCCCCTACCTCAGCCTCCCAAAGTGCTGGGATTACAGGCATGAGCCACCATGCCCAGCCAAACAGTCACTAACATTTAAAAACAAAACAAACAAACAAACAAAACCTGACAAATAGAGCCAGAGAAGGCCATGAAGAGATGGTTCTCATGCTTGTATGCCTAATAACAAAAACTATCACAAAAGACTGCAAAACCACAGCCTTGCACAAAGGCCAATCACAACCTTACACAAAAATTCCTTCTGCTAGGACATCTGCCTGGCAACTGCCTGTCCAAACTTGAACTGGCATCACCATGTTACTGATCTTTGTAGCCAAGGATAATTATTTCAAGACAATTATGTAATCCTCCTCATTTTTCCCTTTAGAAACTTCTGTCTTCCTTTACCTCCCTGAATACCCACATAGTTTACTATGGCTGCATATTCCCAAAGCAATGCTCCATTTCCAAATACATTCCTTTTCTTTTGGAGAGCCTCTCTCTGTTATTTAGGTTGACACATCTCAAAGCTGTACTGATCAGGTGACAAGGGAGCTGGAAATTCTATGGCTCCCCACGGGCCAGCTGTTGACAAAAATCTGCTCCAGGAAAGCGTGAACTCCCAGGTCCTTCCGGGGCTCCCTCCTGAGCACAAGTCAGGGAGGTGATGCAGCCCAGGACAGTCCTTCAACAAAGAGATGCAGGCACTGGCTGCGGGGGGTGGAGCACACTGGGAGAGGGTGGCCCAGAGGTGAAGGGAGCAGGAAGGAAAGATCTCATCTGCTCCAGAGTTCACCAGGTTCTCTCCCTCATTGTACAGAGAAGGAAACTGATGCTCAGAGAAGGCAAGTGACTCACTTAAGGTCACGCAGCTAGTTAATAGCAGAGCCAGGCCTGGGACCAACTCCCCTGACTCCAAGACCTATGAGTTTCCCATTTTACTCAGATGTTTCTCATCACACTCCCACCCTGAGCTGCTGGAAATCAGGTAGGTGAAGGAAGAGAAAGCCAAGAGGAGACAGGCAGTGCTTGGACAAGCCATTGGTGTGTCTAGCTCCAACTGACACATTGGCTCTGCACACAGGAGGTGTTCTAGAAATGCTCAGAGAGGCCAGGCGCAGTGGCTCACACCTGTAATCCCAGCGCTTTGGGAGGCCGAGGTGGGCAGATCACAAGGTCAGGAATTCGAGACCAGCCTGGCCAACATGGCAAAACCCCATCTCTACTAAAAATACAAAAATTAGCTGGGCGTAGTGGCACATGCCTGTAATCCCAGCTACTCGGTAAGCCGAGCAAGAGAATTGTTTGAACCCGGGAGGCAGAGGTTGCAGTGAGCCGAGATCACACTACTGCACTCCAGGCTGGGAGACAACAACAAAACTCTATCTCAGAAAAGCAAAAAAAGGAAATGCTCAGAGAATTGCTGGCCGACGTGCACATCCTCCAAACGCACCAGACCAATGTGTGCACAGAAGTCACAGGGGCAGAAGCGAAGCTGGAGCACAGAGCACTCGGTTTTGCTCCCTGTTTCAGAATCCCATGGCACCATGCCCTTGATGTGTGGAAGGGGAAACTGAGGCCTTAAGAGATAATAAACACCCAGGGCTATGCGGATCAGTGAGCAGGCCAGAGTCTGGTCTGTGGAATCTCATGTGGTCACCCTTCCCTTCAGTCCCTAGGACTGGGCACTGGCTGGTTATTTCTAGAATCAGATAACTCGTGTGCCCTCCTCTCCATCTGCCTGGCCCTGCTCACGCCTTGTTCATCTCTCTTCTAGACCATCACAGAGCCCTGAGGGCCTCTGGGCCTCTAGTTCTCCTCCTCCAATCCAATCCCCTCGCTGTCTACAGAGCACCACTCTGTGGGGCACTTGGACCTTTCTGTCTCTCAGGCACTCCCCATTTCACACCTTACATTTCAACCCTGAAACTCTTGCAGTTCCCACAGTGTGACCTGCTTTACTGCCCACCAGGCTGCCTGCTCCATGGCCCCTGTTCTTATCTGTCTTGGTCCCAATGCATCCCCAGTATTTGGTCCAGTGCTTGGTCCCTACAAGATATTTGTCAAACTTTGATGAATTCAGAGCCAGCTTCATGCGTGTGCAACCTGTGCAACTGCACAGGGCCCTGGGCTTAGAAGGGCTTTGCACTTATATGTTCTGCTGATGCCGTCTTGAAGTTCTCAATAATTCCAAAAAACATACCCTCATTTTTATTTTTCACAGGGCCCCACAAATTTTGTGGCCAGTCCTACATAATGATGAATGAATGAATGAATGAATGAATGAATGAATGAATGAATGCCTCTGTGTCTTTGCACATACTGTTCCCTCTTCACCAGGGATACCAATTCCAACCTTATTTGGTTAAGGTCCTGGCACATTTAAGATGCTCTCATGAAAGGACAGAAGACAGAGATGTCGGCAGGGTTGGGGGTAACAAGGTATGGGAACTATCCAGGGACTAGCACTTGGGGGAAGCTTGAAGGTCTTTGGGGCAAGAAGAGGTAGGGGGCTACTGGAGCCAGGGAGAGCTGGATCTGGGAGGAGTAAATATCCCCACTTCTCTCACCTCCCTGCTTCCATCTCCTGCCAGTGCCTTTCATAGGCTGAGCCCAACTAGAAGCCAGAGGACAGGGCCCAGGTGATGCCGCCTGTAGTGGTCCGGTTCTTTGGCACACAGCAGGCTGTGAAGTGCAGAGAATGAATGGGGTGTGAAGGGGGAAAATGGAATCACCATAAAACCTGTGTTAAGCATCCTTCCTCTGCAAAGCCTTCCATGGTGTCCCTGGGTATAAAGGGATTCCTCTCCCTGCGTCTCACACGACGACGGTAGTAGTAAGCGTCATACTCTATGCCAGCATTGTGCTAAGTACCTACGGTGTAGAGTCCACTATTGTCCCATCTTAAAGATGAGGAACCTGAGACTCAGAAAGGTCACAGCCAGAAAGTGGCAGAACTGGCATCTGGGCTTGGGGCTGCCTAAGGCTGAAGCCCCTGGGTTTTGTTTTGTTTGTTTGTTTTGAGATGATGTCTCACTCTGTCGCCTAGGCTGGAGTGCAGTGGCGCAATCTTGGCTCACTGCAACCTCCGCCTTCCGGGCTCAAGCAATTCTCATGCCTAAGCCTCCCGAGTAGCTGGGATTATAGGCGCACACCACCACACCTGACTAATTTTTGCATTTTTAGTAGAGACGGGGTTTCGTCATGTTGGCCAGGCTGGTTTTGAACTGCTGACCTCAGGTGATCCACCCACCTCGACCTCCCAAAGTGCTGGGGTTACAGGCATGAGCCACTGCATCCGGCTGAAGAAAAAAAATTTTTTTTTTTTGAGATGGGATCTCACTCTGTCACCCAGGCTGGAGTGCAGTGGTGCGATCTCACCTCACTGCAATTCACCTCTCGGCAATTCTCCTGCCTCAGCCTCCTGACTGGCTGGGATTACAGGCACCTGCCACCATGCCCAGCTACTTTTTGTATTTTTAGTAGAGACAGGGTTTCACCATGTTGGCCAAGCTGGTCTCGAACTCCTGACCTCAAGTGATCCACCTGCCTCAGCCTCCCAAAGTGCTGGGATTACAGGCGTGAGCCACTGCACTTGGCAAAAAAATTTTTAAACAAGTGAAAAATTAAAAGGAATTGTCTAATGAGCCCAACATACCCGTCACCAGCTTCAACAATGATCTCTACAAGGCACAAGTTTCATCCACACCTCCACCCCCTCCCACCCAGGCCTTCCCTCTCTTCAGAGTATTTGGAAGGGAATCCCACACATCATGCACGTCATTGTAACTGTATTTCCAGACATAACTCTATATGACAAAGGCCTTTTCACAAAAACAGAACCACAATATCATTATCACACCTATACGGTTTAACGACAGTTTCTATCAAATATGCCATCAAAATTCATATTTTGCCAAATTATTTTATAAATCTTTAAAAAATACAGTTTGTTTGAACGAAGATATAAAGTCCATGCATTGTTTTTATTTTTATTTATTTGTTTGTTTATTTATTTTGGGGTCAGGGTTTGGCTCTGTCGCCCAGGTTGGAGTGCAATGCATGATCTCCGTTCGCTGCAACCTCCGTCTCACAGGCTCAAGCAATCCTCAGGTGCACCCCGCCATGCCTGGCTAATTTTGATATTTTTTGTACAGATGGGTTTTCACCGTGTTACCCAGGCTGGTCTCAAACTCCTGGCCTCAAGTGATCAGCCTGCCTCAGCCTCCCAAAGTGCTGGGATTACAGGTGTGAGCCATCATGCCCGGCCAAAGTCCACACATTGTGTTTGCTTAATATGCCTGTGTTGTAAATGGGCTGTAAGCCCCTCTCACAGAGCCTTTAAACATCATCCCAAGATGAACCAGGAAATCACACTTGGATAGGCATATGCAGTGGAAGGGTTTATACTCACAGGTCCTGGAGACAGGAGCTACACCATGCCACGTGGAGAGCGACGGGGGAGGAGCTCCCAGGGTCCACTGAGCAGGTGGGGAGGTAAAAGGCATAAAGATTTCATTATGTGTTGAGTGGCCCTAGGTCACAGTTATTGGGGGCAGGGTAAGGAGAAAAGGACTTACAGGAGGGACCAGCCTTCCCACACTGGGGCACCTGGCCACCTGGCCACCTGGGTGGGGTGTTCACAGCCTGTTTGTGAGGATGTTGAGGCCTCAGGAAAATATGAGATTTTTCAAATGTACAATACAGTATCCCTTAGGGTTCCTTTTTTTCCCCTTCAATCTTGTTTATTCTGTAAGTTTCCCTTCTTTTTCTTTTCCTTATAATTTCTATTTAGTGGTGGTTGTTGAAAACCTTGAGGATTTCATCAGTACAGTTTTCCGTAGTCTGGAGCATGTTGATCTTGGTGTTATCATTTTAGTAATATTCTTCTGTCCTTTATATTTGTTTTGTTTTAGAGACAGGGTCTTGCTCTATCGCTCAGGCTGGAGTGCAATGGCACGATCAGAGCTCACTGAACTCTTGAACTCCTGAGCTCAAGCGATCCTCCCACCTGAGGCCCCTGAGTAGCTGGGACTACAGGTGTGTGTCACCATGCCACAGTCTCTCATACTTTATCAGATTCTAGGTTATTTCTTCTCTCCTCTTCTTCCTTTTTCTACTTCTTTTCAGCAAGATTGTTTAATAGGTGATACTTTGTTCTTCCATCAGGAGACACATAATATTTGATGATCTTTTTCTGTGATATTAGCAACTGCTGGTAATCATTGCCTGCATTGTTTAACTCGTTACGGATTGCAAAACAGTGACATTCCACTTCTATGGTTCCTTGTTTATTAGTTGGAATACTTCACAATATTTCATGTAAATGATTCACCAATCTTTTCAGTCTTCTGAAGATTGTTCTTTTGTCAGGTGCAGTGGCTCATCCCTGTAATCCCAGCAACACAGGAGGCGGAGACAGGAGGATCTCTTGAGACCAGGAATGTAAGACCAGCCTGGGCAACAAAGCGAGATCCTGTCTCTAAATTTTTTTGAAAAAAAAGTAGCTGTGTGTTGTGGCATGCACCTGTGGTCCCAGCTATTCGGGAGGCTGATTTGGGAGGATTGCTTGAGCCTAGGAGGTCAAGGCTGCAGTCAGTTGTGATTGCATCACTGCACTCCAGCCTGGGTAACAGAGTGAGACTCTCATTCTAAAAAATAATAATAATAATAAATAAATAAAGATTGCTTTTTAGTGGATTATCCAGAAAGGGCTTAGAGAAACAATATTCATTGGGTTTTTCCATGTTCATAATAGTTTCTTTACGGCTTTTATACTTAAAGGTCAGTTTCAGTCAGTATAAAATCCTTGGTTCACATTTCCTGAGACATGTCATTAGATTGTCTTCTGGCATAAGGCATTGCTGTTGAAAGTAAGATGACAATTTATTTTTCTTTTGTCTATAAGTGATTTGTCTTTTTCTTGTTTTCTTTTTTTTTTTTTTGAGATGGAGTTTAGCTCGTTGCCCAGGCTGGAGTACAGTGGTGCAATCTCGGCTCACTGCAACCTCCGCCTCCCAGGTTCAAGCGATTCTCCTGCCTCAGCCTCCCCAGTAGCTGGGTTTACAGGCATCCACCACCACGCACCACTATTTTTTGTATTTTTAGTAGAGATGGGGTTTCACCATGTTGGCCAGGCTAGTCTCGAACTCCTGACCTCAGGTGATCCACCCACTTCGACCTTCCAAAGTGCTGGGATTATACAGGCTTGAGCCACCGTGCCCGGCCTGATTTGTCTTT
Organism: Piliocolobus tephrosceles; assembly: GCF_002776525.5. NCBI lineage: Eukaryota > Metazoa > Chordata > Mammalia > Primates > Cercopithecidae > Piliocolobus > Piliocolobus tephrosceles. Next base: position 68,175,530 of record NC_045442.1, read on the forward strand.
TTCTTGAATTCCGTGCATTTTTTTCCTTTTTCTTTAATGCCCAGTAGTTTTCTTAGACACAGGTCTCAGGGTTGATTTGTCCAAGTATACAGGGTGACTCTTCAATAGTTAATTTCAAGTCATGTTTTATGTGAGGACCATTTCTTTCAATTATAGTTTGGTTTTTATTCTATCTACTGGTTTGGTTTTCTTTAGAGTTCTTCACAGCCCCTTTATTTCTAGATTTTAAAATGCTGGCAGGGTGCAGTGGCTCACACTTGTAATCCCAACATTATGGAAGGCCAAGGTGACTGCATCACCTGAGGTCAGGAGTTCGAGACCAGCTTGACCAACATGGTGAAACCCAGTCTCTACTAAAAATACAAAATTAGCTGGGCGTGGTGGTGGGTGCCTGTAATCCCAGCGAATTGGGAGGCTGAGGCAGGAGAATCACTTGAACCCAGGAGGCGGAGGTTCCAGTGAGCTGAGATCGTACCACCGCACTTCAGCCTGGGCAACAAGAGTAAAACTCTGTCTCAAAAAAAAAAAAAAAAAGAAAAGAAAAAAAGAAGCATCTTTTTATTTTTATTTTATAAAAAAAATTAATTTTTAGAGACAGAGTGTTGCTCTGTCACCCAGCCTGGAGTGCAGCAGTACTATCATAGCTCACTGCAGCTTTGAACTTTTGGGCTCAAGTGCTCTTCCCACCTCAGCCTCCCAAGAAGGTGGGACAATAGGTGTGCCCCGTCATCCCTGGCTAATTTTAAAAATTTCTTTTTAGAGTCTGGATCTCACTATGTTTCAGGCTGGTAAATGCCCTCTTTTCTATCTTATTTTTCTCTTAAAGTATTATTTATTGTGATTATTCTCTTTCATTTCTTTTAGTCTTCATTTCTGAAATTGTTGTTTTTTTATATTTAATTATTTGCTGTCCTTTATAATCTTTTTCTTTTTTTTTTTTTTTTTCCAAGAGTCAAGATCAATCCCAGCACTTTGGGAGGCCGAGGCAGGTGGATCACGGGAGGTCAGGAGTTCTAGACCAGCCTGGCCAACATGGTGGAACCTTGTCTCTACTAAAAATACAAAAATTAGCCAGGCACGGTGGCAGGCGCCTTGCCTGTAATCCCAGCTATTCAGGGGACTGAGGTAGGAGAATTACTTGATCCCAGGAGGTGGAGGTTGCAGTAAGCCGAGATTGTGCCATTGCACTCCAGCCTGAGGGACAAGAGCGAGACTTCATCTCAAAAAAAAAAAAGAGTCAAGGTCTCACTCTGTCACCTGAGCTGAAGTGCAGGGGCATGATCATAGTTCACTGTGGCCTCAAACTTTTGGGCTTAAGCTATCCTCCTCCCTTGGCCTCCCAAAGCACTAGGATTAGAGACGGGAGCCCTGGCACCAGGGCTTATCATCATTTTTCCCAAATCTCCCTTCCTTTTTTCCCCAATTACCTAGCTTCTGAGTTTAATTTTGATTTATATTACTTGATAGCTTCTATCATTTGAATAATTTTTCTAATTTTGCTTTGAAATATCAGGTTATAGTTTTCATCTGCTTCATGAGCATGTTCTGGCATGCTTTCTTTGTTTGTAGGAATACTGTTCTGCTACTTATTTTCTTTTTTCTTATAATTTTTTTTTTTTCTTTGAGATGGAGTCTCGCTTTGTCGTCCAGACTGGAGTGCAGTGGCCGAATCTCAGCTCACTGCAAGCTCCGCCTCCCGGGTTTATGCCATTCTCCTGCCTCAGCCTCCCGAGTAGCTGGGACTACAGGCACCCGCCACCTCGCCCGGCTAGTTTTTTGTATTTTTTAGTAGAGACGGGGTTTCACCGTGTTAGCCAGGATGGTCTCGATCTCCTGACCTCGTGATCCGCCCGTCTCAGCCTCCCAAAGTGCTGGGATTACAGGCTTGAGCCACCGTGCCTGGCTCTCTTTTTTCTTATAATTTTACATGAGATTCAACATCTTTTTTTTTTTCCTTTTTCTTTTTTTAAGTGACGAGGTCTTGCTATGCCCAGGCTGGAGTGCAGGTGTGCAATTATAGCACACTGTAGCCTTGAACTTCCAGGCTCAAGTGATCCTCCTGCTTCAGCCTCCCAATAGCTGGGGCAACAGGTATGTGCCACCACACCCAGCCAAATTTGATCCTTTTCTGATGCTACTTTATAAAGTAAAATGAGGCTGGGTGGTGGCACACACCTGTACTCCCAACACTTTGGGAGGCTGATGCAGGAGGATCACTTGAGGTCAGGAGTTTAAGACCAGCCTGGGCAACATAGCAAGACTCTGACTCTACTACAGAAAAAAAAAAAAAAATTAGCCACGTGTGGTGGTGCATGCCTGTAGTCCCAGCAACTCGGGAGGCTGAGGTGGAAGGTTCCCTTGAGCTTGGGAGTTTGAAGTTACAGGGAACTATGATCATGCCACTGCACTCCAGCCTGGGTGACAGAGTAAGACTGTCTCTAAAAAACCCACAAAACTGGACAGACATGGTGGCTTGCGCCCGTAATCCCAACACTTGTGAGACCCAGGCAGGTGAATGGCTTGAGCTGAGGAATTCGAGACCAGCCTAGGCAACATAGTGAGATCCTACAGAAAAAATTAACTGGGCGGGGTGGCACGCACCTGTAGTCCCAGCCACTTGGGAGACTGAGGTGGGAGGATTGCTTAAGCCCCAGAAAGTCAAGGCTACAGTGAGCCATAATCACTCCACTCCACTCCAGCCTGGACAACAGAGCAAGACTCTGTCTCAAAAAGAAATCCTGCAAAACTTTATTGTTAAAAAATGTTTGTAATCACCCGAGCCTTCAGTGAGTCATATGTTTTTATTGGTGGAGGGTCTTGCCTTGATATTGCTGGCTGCTGACTGATCAGGGCGGTGGTTGCTGAAGGCTGGGGAGGCTGTGGCAATTTCTTAGAATAAGATAACCATGAAGTTTGCCATAGTAATTGACTCTTCAGCTCAGGAAAGATTTCTCTGTAGCATGTGATGCTATTGGATAGCATTTTACCCACAGTAGAATTTCTTTAAAAATTGGAGTCAATCCTCTCTAACCCTCCTGCTGCTTTATCAACAGAGTTTATGGAATATTCTGAATCCTTTGTTGTCATTTCAACAGTGTTCACAGCATCTTCCCTGGGAGTAGATTCAACCTTAAGAAAACACTTAAGTGGGTTCATCCATAGAAGCAACTCCGCATCCATCCAAGCTTCATGAGGCGGCAGCAATTCAGTCCTGTCTTCAGGCTCCACTTCTAATTCTAGCTCTCTTGCTATTTCCACCAGATCTGCAAGTATTTTTCTCCACTGAAGTCCTGACCCCCTTAGTCATCCATGAGGGTTGGGGTCCATTTCTTCCAAACTCCTGTTCATGTTGATATTTTCAACTCCTCTCATGAATCCTGAATGTTCTTAATGGCATCTAGAATGGTGACTACTTTCCAGAAAGTTTTCAATTTACTTTGCCCAGATCCATCACCAGAATCACTATCTATGGCAGCTGTAGCCTTTTGAAATGCATTACTTGAAGAAGAAGGCTTGAAAGGTGAAATTACTCCTTGATCCATGGGCTGCAGAATGGATGTTGTGTTTGCAGGCATGGAAACAACATTCATCTCCTTGTACATCTCCATCAGAGCCCATGGGTGACTAGATGCATTGTCAGTAAGCAGGAATATTTTGAAAGAAATATTTCTTTCTGAGCAGTAGGTCTCAACAGTTGGCTGAAAATATTCAATGAACCATGCTGTAGACAGATATGCTGTCATCCAAGCTTTTTTATTTCCATTTATAGAGCATGAGCAGAGTGAACTTAGCATAATTATTTTTTTCCCATTTCAGTAATAATCTGGTCTAGATTTATTGTAATTTTTAAGGACCCTAGGACTTTTGGAATGGTCAATGAGCATTGGCTTTAACTTAAAGTCACAGATACCCCTAACAACTTAAAGTCACCAGCTGTCCCTAGCAAGAGAGTCAGCCTGTCTCTTGAAGCTTTGAAGCCAGGCACTGACTTTTCCTCTCTAGCTGTGAAAATCCTAGATGGCACCTTCTTCCCACATAAGGTTGATTCGTCTCCATTAAAACATCTGTTGTTTAGTGTAGCCACCTTCATCAATGATCTTAGCTGGATCTTCTGGATAAGCTAAGGTTTTATGTTATGGATACCACTTATTTTCTTAAACCCCATGAACCCAGCTTTCGACTTTTCTGCAGCTTCCTCGTCTCTCTCAGCCTTCAGAGAATTAAAGAGAGTTGGGGCCCTGCTCTGCATTAGGCTTTGGCTTAAGGGAATGTTATGGCTGGCTTGATCTTCTGTCCACACCACTCAAACTTTCTCCATATCTGCAAGAAGACTGTTGTGCTTTCTTATCATTTGTGTGTTCACTGGAGCAGCTCTTCTGATTTCCTTCAAGAACTTTTCCTTTGCCTTCACAACTTGACTGTTTGGTGCAAGAAGCCTTTGTAACTGCTGTGGCTTTTCCCCACCCACCTGCAGCTTAAGCTTGTGGGTTTAACTCATCATCTAGTTTTGTTGTGGATATGGTCTGTAGATCTGGGGTTTTTAAAAATCCTACTTTTGTTTTCGTTTGGAGTGTATTATTCTACTAGGTCTGCCATAACAGACTTACACAATGGAAACTTATTTTCTCACAGTTCTGGAGGCTGGAGGTCCAACATCAGGTGCCATTAGCTTGGTTTCTGGTGAGGCCTCTCTTCCAGCTTGTAGACAGCTACCTTCTTGCTGTGTTCTCACATAGACTTTCCTCTGTGCAGGTGCAGAGAAAGGAAGATATCTGGTGTGTGCTGTGTCTTCTTTTTATACGGACACCAGTCCTATTGGATTAGGGCCCCACACTTATGGCCTCATTTAATTGCAATTCAGACTTTTGACTCTCCTTAAAGGTCTATCTTAGTTCATTTGTGCTGCTGTAAGAAAAAAACACCCAAGACTATTTCCCTCCATAGGCAATGACAAAAACAAAAAACAAACAAACAAAAAAACCACCTAACACTAGGTTTTTTCTTTTATTAATTAATTTATTTTAATAGGTTTTTGGGGAACCGGTGGTGTTTGGTTGCATGGATACTTTTTTTTTTTTTTTTTGACAGAGTCTCGCCTTGTCGCCAGGCTGGAGTGCAGTGTTGTAATCTCAGCTCCCAACTCCAAGCGATTCTCATGCCTCAGCCTCCCGAGTAGCTGGAACTACAGGTGCATGCCACTATGCCCAACTAATTTTTGTATTTTTAGTAGAGACAGGGTTTCACCATGTTGGCCAGGATAGTCTCAAACTCCTTATCTCAGATAATCTGCCTGTCTCGGCCTCCCAAAGTGCTGGGATTACAGGCTTGAGCCACTGCACCCAGCTGCAGATAAGTTTTTTAGTGGTGATTTCTAAGATTTTGGTGCACCCATCACCCAAGCAGTGTACACTGTACCCAATGTGTAGTCTTTGATCTTTCACCCCCTCTTCCATTCTTCACCCCACCAGCCAAGTTTTCAAAGTCCATTGTATCATTCTTATGTCTTTGCATCCTCATAGCTTAGCTCCCACTTATGAGTGAGAATATATGATGTTTGGTTTTCCATTCCTGACTTACTTCACTTAGAATAATGGTCTCCAACTCTATCCAGGTTTTTGCAAATGCCACTATTTCATTCCTTTTTATGACTGAGTTATATGTGTGCATATATGTGTGTGTGTATGTGTGTGTATGTGTATGTGTATACACATTTATGATGAAGTACTACTCAGCTTTTTTTATATATATATATTCAACATATATATATATATACACCACATGTATATATATATATATATACACCACATTATATACCACATTTTCTTTATCCACTCGTTGATTGATGGGCATTTGGGCTGGTTTCATATTTTTGTTGTTATTGTTGTTTGCGACCAAGCAGTTTTGATTTTTATGTAGTTTGAATTGATCCATCTTTTTCCTCCTTTCTTTTCTTTTCTTTTCTTTTTTTTTGTTTGTTTTGTTGTTGTTGTTTAGTAGAGATGAGGTCTTGCTGTGTTGCCCAGGCTGGTCTCAAACTCCTGAGCTCAAGCAATCCTCCCACCAATCCCAAAGTGCTGGGATTACAAGCATGAGCCACTGCACCTGGCCCTGGTTCCATATTTTTGCAATTTCATATTGTGCTGCTATCATAATATATAATATAAACATGCATGTGCAAGCATCTTTTTCATATATGACTTATTTTCCTCTGGGTAGATACCCAGGAGTGGGATTGCTGGATCAAGTGGTAGATCTACTTTTAGTTCTTTAAGGAATCTCCACACTGTTTTCCATAGTGGTTGTACTAGTTAACATTCCCACCAGCAGTGTGAAAGTGTTCCCTTTTCACCACATCCACATCAACATCAATTATTTTCTTATTTTAAAAATTATGGCCATTCTTGCAGGAGTAAGGTGATATTGTCACATTGTGGTTTTGATTTGCATTTTCATGATAATTAGTGATGTTGAGCATTTTTTCCTATGTTTGTTGGCTATTTGTGTATCTTCTTTTGAGAATTATCTGTGCAGGTCCTTAGTCCACTTTTTGATGGAAATATTTGTTTGTTTTTTTTTGTTTGTTTGTTTGAGTTCCTTATAGATTCTGGATACTAGTCCTTTGCTGGATGCATAGTTTACAAAGATTTTCTCCCATTCTGTGGGTGAGACTAAGTACTGTGAAAAGAATAGAAACTTTTTCTCACAGTTCTAAAAGTCCAAGATCAAGGCCCCAGTAAATTTGGTGTCTGGTGAAAGCCCAGTGTATGCTTTCAAGATGGTGCCTCTTGCAGTGTCCTCACATGGTGGAGGGGATGGAAGGGCCAGGAAGCTTTCTTAAGCCTCTTTTATAAGGGCATTAATCTCATTTATGAGGGTAGAGCCTTCTTGGCCTGATCACCTCCCAAAGGCCCCACCTCTTCATATCAATTCCTTTGTTTGGGTTTTTTCGTTGTTGTTGTTGTTGTTGTTGTTTTCGGTTTGTTTGTTTGTTTGTTTGAGACACAGTCTCCCTCTGTGGCCCAGGCTGGAGTATAGTGGTGCCAGCTTGGCTCTTCAAACTCTTCTCGTGCCTCAGCCTCCTGGGTAGCTGAAACTACAGGCGCACCACCACGCCTGGCTAATTTTTGGTAGAGATGGGATTTCACCATATTGGCCAGGCTGGTCTTGAACTCCTGACCTCAAGTGATCCACCTGCCTTGGCCTCCCAAAGTGCTGGATTATAGATGTGAGCCACCGCGCCTGGCCCATATCATTATTTTGGGGGTTAAATTCCAACATCAATTTTGGAGACACACATACGGTCAAAACCATAGCAGTAGGTCTTTTCTCCAAATACAGTCTCTCTGGGGGTTAGGGCTTCAACATATGAATGTGGCAAAGTGGGCAACAATTGTGTCCATCACAGGGGGATTTTGGAGAAAGGCAAAAACTACATTCTGCCATCTTCATCTTCCCAGAATAAGAGGCTCTGGGGACAGCCCACACAGGTCAGCTACCCAGGACATGGAGCAAAATGGAGCAATTACAGTGCTGTGGTTGAATGTTTGTCCTCTCCAAAACTCACGTTGAAATTTAACCCCCAAAGGGACAGTACCAAGAGGACTTTAAGAGGTGATTAGGTCACGAAGACTCTGCCCATTAATGGATTAATGGATGAATGGACTAATGAGTTATCATGGGTGTGGGATGGTGGCTTTATAAGAAGAAAAGAGATCTGAGCAAGCACACTCAGGCCCTTTTCCGCGTGATGCCCTGCACCACCTCAGGACTGCAGGGAGTCTCTGTCAGCAAAAAGGCCCTCACCAAATGCGGCCCCTTGCCTTGGACTTCTCAGCCTCCATAACCGTAAAAAATAAATTTCTTTTCTTTACCAATTATCCAGTTTCAGGTATTCTGCTACAAGAAACAGAAATGGAGTAGGAGATGAGAAGAGATCTGGGGGATAAAGGAAGAGTCCAGAGCATCAGAAAGCCCCCATGCTTGGGTCCTGCCGGCCTCTGCCTCTCTTCTCCTCCTCATGCCTATTGCCTCTCCCTGCATGCTCCAGCAACAGCAAACTGCTTCTCATTTTCCCTGCACATACCACACTGCTCCTGGCCTCTTGCCTTGGCTCACACAGTGTTGACTGCCTGTAATGCCTTTCCTCCCTCACCTACCCACTTCTCTCCATTTCAACTAAGAGCTTGTCCTTATTTTGTCCTTTTGCACTTGTACCTTAGGCCTCTTCTTCTCTAGAAAGTCTTTCTAGATGTCTAGGTGGCTGCAAGGACTTGCCTGCATGCATATATATATATATATATATATATATATGCATTCATGTGCACACACACTCCCATGCCACCCACCTACGCCTCCTCATTGCACTTGCCTTATTGCATTGTAATTGTTTCTTTGTGAATCCCCCCACTAGACTGTAAGCTCTCTGAAGGCAAGCAAGGTTTGTGCCTCATCACTTGCAGCAGACTGGATCATTGCTCTCAATTTTTCATTCCCTTCTTGAATTATCATCATTGAATTATCCAACTATGCTATGTCATGGCTTCACAGTGGGCAGAATATACATCTCTGCCTCAGTGACTTTAGATTTGGGTATGGGATTTGCTTTGGCCAATGACATAAGCAGAAGTCTTCATTGTGCCTGTGTGGTTTGACCTATCTCCTATACTCATACTCCTGTAATCTATCTTGAGAAGAACATATCCCAGGGTAGCCACTGGGCCAAATAGAATGTGGAGATATGAGTAGACTTGAACCCAACCCAAAGCCTGGTCCTAGGGCCAACCAACTCATGGTCTGAAACAGAATCCTGCTGACCCACTGACCTGTGAATGAGGAAAACAAATATTTGGTGTTGTAAACCACCAAGATTTGGAGGATGTTTGTTACATGGCACTATGGCAGCAATAGCTAACTAAGACATCATTCATCCTTGTGTTCCCAAGCAGAGTCCTGGCCTAAAAGATATTCACTGAATAAAGAAGCAAATATGTTCATTGATCTAAAACATGTAGTATGAGTGTTCTCATAGGTCCTCTGCTTTTTTTCAAGTGGATAGTAATGGCTTTTTTCACAGGGTTGATGTGAATATTAAATGATACAATATAGTTAGAGCTCTTGGCACTTTGGGCTAAGTAAGTGACATTTTTCTTCCTTCCTCTTCACCCCTTGACTTCTTTAAGTGAGCTCCTAGGCTAAAGTTATTAGAGGCAAAGGAAGTACTCTGGGCTACTGAACCTCTGAGCCCTCTGACCTCTGTATGGGGGAGCCTCTTTGTGCTCTTCTTCTCCCTCCCTCTCTTTTGCCCCTAGGATTCTTCCCTGAGTCACTGCCTAACTGGTTTTTCCTTGCCTAGAAAAGAAGATTTGCCCTAGATTCTGAAATAGCTCAGCAACTTCCTGTCTCAGGAGGATGGACAGCTTACATTTCTCCCTCTTGCAAGTTAGTGGCTACAAGAAGTCTGCCTCCTCTGAAACCACCATGTTGTGAGGAAGCCCAAGGTAGTCACATAGTTTGAGCCATAGAGGCCGTATTAAGAAACATCAAGGTGCCATACGTATGAGTGAAGCCTTCTTGGACTTTCTAGTCCAGCCCAGCCCAGCTGACCGAAGCACAGTGAATGATCTCAGTTAATGTCATACAGAGCAAAGGAATCTTCCAGCTGAATCCAGTTAATCCACAAAATTGTGAGAAGTAATACATTTCTGTTGTTTTAAGGCATTAAGATTGGAGGTAGTTTGTTATGCAACAGATAAATTAATATATGGACAAAACTTTATAATTGTTATATATATATTATTACTTATTATTTCTGAACCATCTGAGAGGAAATGGCAAAAATCATAACCCTAAATTAAGGGAGGAGACCACCTCTCATATAACTTCTGCCTAATTTCTGCCTCAAAGGAAAGAGAAAGTAGGAGTTCAAGAAAAGGCAGAAGTGAAATTCGATAGTCAGACAGCCCGGCGCCACACCCCAGGCCTGGCAGTTAAAGATTGACCCCTGACCTAATCGCTTATGTTATCTATAGATTCCAGACATTGTATGAGGAAGCATTGTGTAACTCCCTGATCAGTTCTATTCTGTTCAGATCACTGGTGCATGCAGCCCCAGTCATGTAGCCCCCGCTTGCACAATGTATTGCGACCCTTTCATGGGAACCCCTTAGTTAGTTGTAAGCCCTTAAAAGGGACAGGAATCTTGACTTCAGGGAGCTCAGATCTTGAGATGCGAGTCTACTGATGCTCCCAGCTGATTAAAGCCTATTCCTTCCTAAAACCAGTGTCTGAGAGGTCTTGTCTAAGACCAGTACTGCTGCATTTCTTGGTTCCCTGACTGGGAAGCAAGGTGATTAATGGAAGGTCAACGCAGCCCCTTAGGCGACTTAGGCCTGCCCTGTGGAGCATCCCTGGGGGGGATTCCAGCCGGCTTTAGTGACGCAAATCTTGAGAGCCTCCCAGGTGGGCAATTGCCCCGGTGGAACGCCTCTCCAGAGCACGGCACAGTAGGCTCCCACGGAGGATTAAGGCAGCAGCTGAGCACTGGGAAGGAATCGGCACTTAGAGTCTGGACGTCTGGAACATGGTAAGACCGGTCTTGGAACTTGGCCACTCCATCTGAGTGGAAGCGTGGCCTGATCACCCACAGTGTGCCTTTATCGGCACCTTGGTTTTGGTTTTGATTTTGACTAGATTTGCACTGTTTTGGTAGATTTCAGTATTTACTTTCAGATATGAACTGTTTTGGCTTTGATTTCAGTTCTGATTTGGCTCAACTTGCTTGATGAATGAGTAACTCCTTATCCATACTTTGGTTTTAATGTGAATTGCATGGTGAGCAGGTGACTTTTTGCCCCTTTTTCCCTTCCCTCTTTGTGGTAAGAGTGTTGTTTTGTCTCCTGGGAGAGGAAAATGAGTAAAACACAAATGAAGCCCACCCCTTTAGGAACTATGTTAAAGAATTTCGAGAAAGGATTCAATGGGGACTATGGAATCGCTATGACACCTGGAAAGCAAAAGGCTTTGTGTGAGATAGATTGTCCAGCATTAGAGGTGGGATGGCCGTCAGAAGGAAGCCTAGACAGGTCCCTAGTTTCAAAGGTATGGCATAAAGTAACTGGTAAATCAGGACACCCAGATCAGTTTCCATACATAGATACTTAGTTGCAGCTGGTTTTAGACCCCCCACAGTGATTAAGCAGACAGCCAGCAGTAGTACTAGTGGCAAAGGGACAGACAGCCAAGGAAGAAAGAGTAGCTCCACTCCTGCAGGTACCTCCCCTAGGGGAGGGGAGAGGAAAACAGCAGCATAAGTGGCTCGCAGAGGCAAAGAAAGACCAGCAGAGAGAAAAAGAGAGAGAGAGAAAGAGAGAGAGGGGAAAGAGAGCGAGAGAAAAGAGGAGAGAGAGGACAAGAGGCAAAGAGAGAAAGAAAGAGAGAGGAACAGACAGAGAGACAAAGAGGGAGTCAAAGAGAGAGAGGAAGAGACAGAGACAAAAAGAAAGTCAAAGAGAGAGAGAGAAAGTCAAAGAGAGAAAGAGAGAGATGTACAAGTAGTTAAGAAAAAAACAGTGTACCCTATTACCTTAAAAGCCAAGGTAATTTTAGAACCTATAATCGATAATTAAAGGTCTTCTCAGTGACATATAACACTCCAATACCACTTTGTTGTCAGTGTAAACAAAGGCATAGCCCAAAAGCACTGAGGCCACTAACAACCCATAGCCTTCCTGTCAAAATTCCTTAACCCAGTAACCCGTGGATGGGCCAAATACATTCAATATGTAGCGGCAACGGCTTTGCTAACAGAAGAAAGTAGAAAAATAACTTTTAGAGGAAACCTCATTGTGAGCATGCCTCACCAGTTCGGAACTATACTAAATTAAAAAAAAAAAAAGCGAAAAGGTAACTTACTAACTCAAAAAAGTATGAGGCTATTCTGTTAGAAAAAAATGATTTAATATTAACCACTGAAAATTCCCTTAACCCAGCAGGTTTCCTAACAAGGGATTTAAGTCTTAATTACCACACAAAGGTCCGACCAAACCTAGGAGGAACCCCCTTCAAGACTGGACGAAAGAAGGTTCCTCCTGGGTAATTAGGGGGAAAAAAAAAAATAAGAGAGAGAGAGAGAGAGAAAAAAAAGCTGGGGGGCGGGGGGAAGAATTTATGTAAAAAGAATGCTATATGGTAAATTCTTGTCCTAAAATACATTAACTGGTTGTTTAAAGAAAAGGATGTTTGCAGTAAGTCAGAAAGTTGAGACATGTCGAAGAACTGTCTGTAAAAGTCGTGAAAGTAGAAAAAAAAGTGTGTTATAATAAAGGAATTTATGCAAGAAGTGTTGTATAATTTAAAAGTAATCAGGCCTCCTGAATGTAAAACTATTGCAGAAACAGTTTATATGCAAGGTGTATAAGGAAAGTAAAATATACTTTTAGTAAAAGGATTATAAGGAAGCATAAAAATGTGGATTTTTACCTACATTAAAAAGTTAAAAAATTTTTTTTGTTTTGAAGGTTTAAGCAAGTTTTAAAACATTAAATTTAAAAGAAATTCTCTATGTAAACATATTGGCTAAAGTTAAAGAGGTATCATCCAGTTTTTCTGTGAACTGGACATTAAAGTAAAAACACAATGGGTTTTTCTTAAAGCACTAACCTGCTCTTTAAAAAAATTATAATAGATTAAAAAGAGTCTATAAAAATCTTACCTTATGGTCAGACGTTAAAATTTAAATAAATATGTCTACAAAGTTTAATTAAAACTAAGATTAACATTAATAACACACTAATATAAAGGTGAACTTTAGCTTACCTGGTATAAAAAAATCATACAGAAAGCATTGTCAGATATAAAATGGTGTTTGGCTTTCTTTGGTCTAAAAACTAATAAAAATAGGTGCTAAAGGAAATTTCTCAGTAAGAAGACACCAAGGACTATAAAATCTGCTGCTGATGTCCCTACATTTAAAACAAAAGGTCAATTTCTTAGAAATTACATACTTGGTTTATCTTCCACTTTCCTTTCCCTCAAAACTAAAAGTCTTTTAGCACATGTACCACTAGAATTTCCGATAAACCAGAACCAGCCAGAAGATTATGTTCTCATCAAAGGGTGGAAAGAAGGAAAACTCCAGCCAGCCTGAGAAGGACCCTACCTTGTGCTGCTAACCACCGAGATTGCTGCTCATACAGCAAAAAAGGGATGGACTCATCACACCCGAGTCAAGAAAGCGCCACCCCCTCCATAGTCCCAGGGGAAAACCCTAGCAAACTAAAGCTAAGAAAAATTTAACTCTTCATCTATTCTATTACTCTCTCTTCTTTTCTAGTTCTATTGCTGACCATCTAGTTATTAACACAACCAAGTCAATTTTGCCTCAAACTATTGCATTTAATGCTTGCCTTGTTATATACCCTGTGGGGACTTGCCAAGTCAAAGACAGCTCTCTGTTTCGGAAAAGTACTTCTGTCCCTCCTGACTCTCCTCAGACTGGGCATTAGTAAATTGGGACCATTTAATCTGGGGAGATTTCAATAAAGACCCCAGTGTCAGCCAGGAATCTTGCCCCCTGATGTAGAGCTTTTATGCCATAGTTGGTCCAATGTTCTGTGGACCACTAAAGAGCAAGGATGGACTGCCCCACATGGTTTTTGTAATTTCCTAAAACCATACATTCATTTTACTAGAGTATCATAGAAGTTAAAGACTTAAAACAAACTTTGGCAGTTAAGACAGGATACCAAGATGTAAATGCCTACTTGGAATGGATCAAATATTCCGTCTGAATGTTAAACAAAAGCACTTGTTATGCTTGTGCACATGGCAGGCCAGAGGCCCAGATTGTCCCCTTTCCACTAAGGTGGTCCTCCAGTCGACCAGGCATGGGCTGCACGGTAGGTCTTTTCCAGGATTCTACAGCCTAGAGTAAAGGCCGTGCCAAGTTCTCTCCCGAGGGCCATCCAGCTTCCATCTCCCAACATTAAGTTCACTTTGTGTCTCTCACAACAGGGAGGAAACTTAGTGTTCCTTGGAAACCTGAAGGGATGCAGTGAACTTAAGAACTTTCAAGAGCTTACCAATAAGTCAGCCCTTGTTCATCCCCAGGTGGATGTGTGGTGGTATTGTGGTGGACCTTTACTGGACACTCTGCCAAATAACTGGAGTGGCACTTGTGCTTTAGTCCAATTGGCTATCCCTTTCACCCTGGCATTTCATCAACCAGAGGGAGGGCAAGTGATAGAAAAAGGATGGATCTGGTTATCAGATGGAAGAATAGCTGTGTCACAACTGCTAGGAGCCTCAGTCATACTGGCTGTGCGTGAGTCCACCCACCTGGGCCAAGAGTCACTTAAAAAGTTGTTAGGCCAGTACTTCTATATCTCATATCTGTCAGCACTTGGCAAAACAGTGGTGCAGCAGTATGTCACCTGCTGGCAGCACAATGCTAGGCAAGTCCAACTGTACCACCCAGCATACAGGCTTATGGAGCAGCCCCCTTTGAAGATCCCCAAGTAGACTTCACCGAGACGCCCAAATGTGAAGATCTCATCACTAGGTTTGGACTGCCCTTACAAATTGGCTCAGACAATGGGCTGGCGTTTGTGGCTGACTTAGTACAGAAGACAACAAAGGTTATTGGGTGTGGATCAAAGTTTGGAACGTAGGTGCCTTGTGGCCACGGTGGAAAGGACCTCAGACCATCATCTTGACCACTCCTACAGCCGTGAAAGTAGAAGGAATCCCAGCCTGGATCCACCATAGCCACGTGAAACCCACAGAACCTGAGACCTGGGAGGTGAGACCAAGCTCAGACAATCCCTGCAAAGTGACTCTGAAGAAGATGACAAGCCCTGCTCCAGTCACACCCAGAAGCCAACTGGTCCACGCATGGCCAAAGTATGAGGAACTCACCGTGGGACTTATTTTCCTTAAATTTTGGAGTTGTACAGTAAGGACTTCAACTGACCTTCCTCAAACCGGGGACTGTTCCCAGTGTACACATCAGGTCACTGAGGTAGGGCAAAAAGTTAAAACTGTCTTTTCGTTCTATAGTTATTATAAATATGCTGGAACTCTAAAAGGGACTTGTGTGTATAATGCCACCCAGTACAAGGTATGTAGCCCAGGAAGTCACCAGCCTGATGTGTGTTATAACCCATCTGAGCCCCCTGTGGTCACAGTTTTTGAAATAAGATTAAGAACAGTCACCTAGTGGGGTCTAAGCCATACTAAGAAGAATCTATTTAGTAAGTTTCCTAAGTTGCAACTGTTGGGGCCCATCCAGAGTCTCACCGGGACTGGATGGCTCCAGCTGGACTATACTGGCTATGCGGGCATAGAGCCTACACCAAGCTACCAGAACAATGGGCAGGTAGTTGTGTTGTTAGCACCATTAAGCCATCCTTTTCCCTACTGCCCATAAAAACAGGTGAGCTCCTAGGCTTCCCTGTCTATGCTTCCTGAGAAAAGAGGAGCATAGCCATAGGCAACTGGAAAAATGACGAGTGGCCCCCTGAAAGAATCATACAGTACTGTGGACCTGCCACATGGGCACAATATGGCTTGTAGGGATACCGAACCCCCATATACATGCTCAACCAGATCATATGTTTACAAGCTGTCTTTGAAATAATCACTAATGGGCTGGGCGTGGTGGCTTAGGCCTGTGATCCCTGCACTTTGGGAGGCCGAGGCAAGCAGATCATGAGGTCAGGAGATTGAGACTATCCTTGATAACACAGTGAAACCCTGTCTCTACTAAAAATACAAAAAAAAACAGTTAGCCAGGTGTGGTGGCGGGCACCTGTAGTCCCAGTTACTCAGGAGGCTGAGGCAGGAGAATGGCGTGAACCTGGGAGGCGGAGCTTGCAGTGAGCCAAGATCATGCCACTGCACTCCAACCTGGGAGACAGAGCAAGACTCCATCTCAAAAAAAAACTAAAAAAAAAAAAAAAGAAAGAATCACTAATGAAACTGGCAGAGCTTTGACTGTTTTAGCCCAGCAAGAAACCCTGATGAGAAATGCCATTTATCAGAATAGACTAGCCCTAGACTACTTGCTAGCAGCTGAAAGAGGAGTTTGTGGGAAATTTAACCAATTGCTGCCTGCACATAGATGACCAAGGGCAAGTAGTAAAAAATATAGTTAAAGATATAACAAAGCTGACACATGTGCCCATGCAAGTGTGTCATGGGTTTGATCCTGGGTCCATGTTTAGAAAATGGTTTCCAGCGCTAAGAGGATTTAAAACTCATATAGTAGAAATTATGATAGTAATAGGAACCTGCTTGTTGCTTCCCTGTGTGCTGCCCTTGCTCCTTCAAGTAATAAAAAGTTTTGTTACTACCTTATTCCAACAAAATACTTCAGCACAAGCATACTACATGAATTACTATCTATCTATCTCATAAGAAAACCTAGATAGCAAAGATGAAGATGAGAACTCCCACTAATAAGTGAGATTCTCAAAGAGGGGAGTAAGGGAGGAGATCACCTCTCATATTGTCTTCTGCCTAATTTCTGCCTCAAAGAAAAGAGAAAATAGGAGTTAAAGAAAAGGCAGAAGTGAAATTCAATAGTCAGACAGCCCAGCGCCACACCCCAGGCCTGGCAGTTAAAGATCGACCCCTGACCTAATCACTTATGTTGTCTATAGATTCCAGACGTTGTATGAGGAAGCATTGCATAACTCCCTGATCGATTCTGTTCTGTTCTGATCACCGGTGCATGCAGCCCCAGTCATGTAGCCCCCGCTTGCACAATGTATCATGACCCTTTCACTTGGACCCCTTAGTTAGTTGCAAGCCCTTAAAAGGGACAGGAATCTTGACTTCGGGGAGCTTGGATCTTGAGATGTGAGTCTACTGATGCTCCCAGCTGATTAAAGCCTATTCCTTCCTAAAACTGGTGTCCAAGAGGTCTTGTCTAAGACTGGTCCTGCTACAAAATCTTTAATGAACAAAACATCCTTTTATAAAACCACAACTAGCACTCACTTATTAGTGGGAGTTCTCATCTTCATTCTTCGCTATCTAGGTTTTCTTGTAAGACAAATAGATAGATAGTAATTCATGTAGTACACTTGTGCTGAAGTATTTTGATGGAATAAGGTAGTAACAAAACTTTTTATTACTTGAAGGAGCAAGGGCAGCACACAGGGAAGCAACAAGCAGGTTCCTATTACTGTTATAATTTCTATTATAAGAGTTTTAAATCCTCTTAGTGCTGGAAACCATTTTCTAAACATGGACCCAGGATCATTGAGACAATATTACCTATTTTGTCACTATTCATATTTTACCAATTATCTAAATAGTGTCTTTCATAGTAATTTTTTTTTTTCAGTTTCAGGATCTAGTTCAGGATGACACATTGCATTTAGTGGTTGTATTAGTTAAATTTAGCTGCATAACAAACTTAGTAGCTTAAAACAATATTTGTCATCTTAGTTTCCATAGGTCAGGAGTCTAGATGTGGCTTGGCTGGGCTCTTTAGCTCAGGGTCCCTCACAAGACTCCAACCAAGGTGTCAGCCACAGTCATCTCAAAATTCAAGTGCAATACGATCTGCTTCCAAGCTCATTCAGTGATTGTTGGCAGGATTCAGGTCACTGCAGACTGTTGGATTTAGGGCTTCAGTTCCTGGCTGGCTGTTAGCCAGGAATCCCTCAGTTCCTTGAAACATGGGCCTCTCCAGAGGGCAGCTCACAATTTGGCAACTTGCTTCATCAGAACAAGCAAGCTGAGAAGAGCCAGAAAGAATTCTAGCAAGACAGAGGTCTCAGTCCTTTGTAACCTAATCTCAGAAGTGACAGCTCATCACTGACATCTGCCTATCACATGTTTATGTCTCTAGTTTCTTCTGATCTGGAAGAGTTTCTTAGCCTTTTTATTGTCTTTCATGTCCCCGGCATTTTAAATACTGCAGGCTAGTTGTTTTGTAAACATCCTTTGTTTTGTAAACAGGTTGAGTCTGTTTGATATTTCCTAGTGATTCCATTCAAGCAATGCGTTTTTGTCAGGAATACTTCACGCTCAATGTTGGATTCTCAGTGCATTGCATCAGGATATTTGTCCCCTTATTAGTGACAGTAACTTGGATTGCTTGTTTAAAATAGTGCTCAAGCTCTTTATTATTTTTATTTTTATTTTTTTTGAGACAGGGTCTCACTCTGTTGCCCAGGCTGGAGTGCAATGGTGAGATCTTGGCTCACTTCAGCATCGGACTCCTGAGCTCAAGTGGTCCTCCACCTCAGCCTCCCAAGTAGCCAGGACCATAGGCATGCACCACCACGCCTGGCTATTTTGTTAATTTTTTGTAGAGACAGGGTCTTGCGATGTTGTCCAGGTCCCAAACTCCTGTGCTCAAGAGATTCTCCTGCCTCAGCCTCCCAAAGTGCTCGGATTACAAGTGTGAGCCACCGTGCCCCGGGGCCACTCAAGCTCCCGTATTCTTAACCACTCTGCAATTCTGCCTCTGGCCAGGAAAGTTCTTTCCATTTTTCAAACAGGGTAGAAAATGAGACCAATTCTCTTGGCTGAGAAACTGTGGGAAGAAATTGAGCCTGGAAACTATTTTAGGACAAAAATTCCCAGTGTCCTGGATCAGACCCTCTGGCTCTCATTTGCACTCAAGATACCCTCACTGGAGGCCCAAGCATTAGCTGCCATGCCAGTCCACAGCTTGGAGGATGAATGTCCTTTTACTCCTGTTTTTCTTTTTGTTACTGGTTCCTTCATCTAGAAAACCCTTGGAGGGGCCAGTGGTGTAATGGATAACACGTCTGACTACAGATCAGAAGACTCTAGAAAAGCCTTTGTCCCACCTCTACCTCCTTCTCTGCCTCTAGAACGCCTGTTCATCTCTCAAGCCCAGGCCAGGGTTCAGTTCCAGAAATAAGGCTGCAGCATCGTACAATTCCAGTAGTGCCTGGCACCCCCTGGAGTTGTGCTAGCCTGTGGTTCTGCTCTGGAAACCCCTCCCCAGCCTCACCTCATGTGCACATTTTCTTGTTAGTATTTGTTTAGATGTATGTGTGTCTTCTCTAGACAGAGAGTAGAACTAAAGCTTGTTTCCCCTATGGATCCAGTATCCAATATGTGCTCATCAAGGGCTGAGTGAACACAGGAATTTTTCGTCCCACCACCACTCTGCCCTGAAACAGTGGCACAGTCCCTTTCTCCTTAATACGATGGCGACACAGCTCTGGCATTAGGCCTCTGTATCCCTGAGGTGCATCACAAAGTTCCCGCAATAAAATCCAACACTCCAAATGTCCCAGTAGAAAGGCCCCTTATAAGGCCAGCAGGTGCAGTTAGAATGTGGCTTCTTGACAAACTTGTGAGGCTGAACCGTGGCCCTCCCATCTGAGACAGAAGAGTCCTGAAAAGCCGTTGGAGAGCAGGCAGACTGATTCCAAGGCCCAGGCCACCGGTAGGGTGGGGTGGGGTGAGGGCAGCCAGGCTGCTGAAGATGCATATAGGGACTTGGAGGTGAGCTGGGCTCTGAATTCTCAGCAAACCTCTGGTTCCCAAGGGCAGGTCACAGAACTATTAGTAATAGGACCAAAGCCCCCAAACGGGTTTTTCTGCTGAAAGAGACTCTTTGGTCTCACAGGAGGATCTGGAGTGCTTCATCCAGGCTCCTACCCCAGCAGTCTTGGTGGAAGCTTTAGCTGGTCTGGACCCAGACGATGAACTGGGACCTTTGACTCCCACCCACTGAGAGGCCAGCTCCTGGGAAAGCGTGGTTCTAAGGTTAGCCAAGAGAAAGGATGAGAGAGAGACCCAAGGTCAGGTGAGTAAGTTTACTAACCTGCCGGGCTGCTTCACCACAGTCAGAGGAAGAAGGCCTGAGCTTACAAAATGAGGGGTTTATATGGGGGAGAGAGCCCCTGGGGTTGTTTGTCGGTTAACTTTATCACATATCATCATGTGACCAGCTTACAATATAGGAATTTAGAAGAGGGTGTAACTTAGGTTTACTCACGTTTCTCATGACCTTCCCCATGCTGCCCGGAGGGCTGTAAGCAAGTCTGGTGACCTTGCTGTAACACCTAGATAAGGGTCCAGTAATACAGCTGCAGAGTGTTCAGGGTCAGGGCCAGCTGCATTGTGTCAGGGGGAGGAGTCCTGAGGCAGCTTGTCCCTAACATTCCAGCCTTTTAATAGGTAATAGAAAAGGGACACATTGTAATCTGGCTGCTTCTTGCTGGATGGGGAGACGGGGGAGAGGCTGGGTGGTAGGGACTGCCGTTCCTGGAGCTGTCGGTATTCTTGGAGCAGCATCATATCTTGTATTGTTCCATGGCTGAAGGCTTTAATACGGTCCTGTAAAAGCTGGGTAAGGAGACGTAAGAGACAAGGGCCAAGTGCTAAAAGGAGGAAGAGGGTTATGGCAGGCCTAGAAACAGCGGTAGCCGTGGTGCCCAGGAGTTACAAAACTACGGGGGCCAGGAGTCTGGAAGGTGCTGTCTGATTTCAGAAGCTTTTTCATTTATTCATCGGGCGGCATCTTGTACTAGTCCTGACTGGTTAGTATAGAAACAGCACTCTTCTCCTAAAAAGATGCATAATCCACCTTTCTTGGCAGTGAGGAGATCTAAACCTCAACGGTTTTGAAGTGTCACTGCTGCTAAAGGGTCATTTGGGATTGGAGAGCAAGGATGGATTCAGCTATGTGTTGTAGGCTGTCTGAGAGATCTGTTGAGAGAGCGTGATAGTAGGACAGGGAAGTGGACAAGCCTGCTATCTCTGTTGCTGTTGCAGTGGTAATTCCTAGTCCTATAAGCAGGGGTATTAGCTGTATGGCTCTGCGTTGACAGACTTGAGCCTTAACAGGGACTGGTAAACTCTGACTTCCAGGGGCAATGTCAATTTTGGGACTTAAGAAGACCAGGGTGCAGGTGCTTGTCCGACTGGCAGGGAGGCAGACATAGGTTGAGGTTCCGCACAAGAAAAATATGCCTTAACTGGGCAGACAGAACTGGTTATGTTTATTGAAAAGGTGCGAGAGTATATTGTTTTATTGTTTTCATTTTCCCACATGCCTAGAGTCCTTGCTAAGGTGGCTCCAGTGAGTGGCTGAAAAGGAGTTACAGGGACAGTTTGAGTGCCTCCTTGTGTTTTATTTTCCCATTGGAGAAAGAATCGTTTTGTGTCTATTAGAAGCCAGTCAGAGGAGTAATTGAAAGAGGGTATGAGGAGGCATTTGGCAAGGAGGGGAGCCGTGCTGCAAGGGGTCCATGGGTGAACGGTCATACAGCTCGTATGTCTGCCATTACAAAATCCTGAATGTTTATTTAGTAAAGAGCTGGTAATGACGTTTGGGGGTCCTGAAAAACTGACAAGCTGTTTAAATTCGGCTGTTTGGGTGACCTTACAATTTTGGTAGTCATTTGCGGCTTGAAGCTGTAAGGTATAGTTACATTGATGGGTCCGTAGGTGACCTAAAGGCAGACCTGAGGACAGGTTGTGTTGGATACATATTGGGGCTTGGAAAGTTAAACCAGTGTTGGTGGTCACAGGGCCATGAATGGGCTTGTTATTACTTGCCTATTGGGTAAGATTGGAGACACAGGAGCATAAAAGTGGTACTGCATGCCCTGTCAGAGTGTTTTTTGTCATGTCTGTGATAGAAAACTTGGCCAATAACTGCATGTCTAAAAGTCAAAAGGGGCTTTCTCCTTCATAATGGGGGTGATAGGTTAATTTAGTAACAGCCCAGTTTTTTGAGGAAACAGGGGTGGCAACACCAGGTGGTAGTTGATAGGGAGATGCAGAGCCCGCAGTCTTGCTAGGATGGGGTTGGACTGGTGTAGCAGGGAGTGAGTTAGGTTAAGGGTCTTAGAGAGGTAGTCGGGTACTGTTGGAAGGGGAGGTGTGGCTATGTGGGCAGCCAAGGAGTAGGAGAGGTAGATAGGCAAAGAGTAAGTAGGAAGGTACATAAATGCGTTTCATCTGGGGAAAGGTCACATAAGGTGCCTTGGAAGAGAAGGTCATCTATCCACTCTAAAAGACAGTCAAGATTGGGAGTCTGGGGATGAAACCAAGAGTCTTGGCAAACAGAGATAAGGAAGAGGGTAAAGCGGCAAGGTAGGCAAGAACAGAGCATTTAAGAGACATCAGGAGTGTACTTGTGGTTGTCAGGAAGGCAAGGAGGAGTCTGGGTATTGTTCAAGGGTCTTCTTCAGGACAGGTGTGAGGCAGAGTTTGGTTGGGCCAAGGAGAGTACTGGAGAATCAACAGAGGATGGCAGTCAGTGGGTTGGTGGCTGCTTCAGGGGCTCTTTTTAATCTGGAAAGATGGTACCAAGAGATATGTCCTGAGAGTTTAGCTGCGGTGGGGGTAGTGAGAAGAACTTGAAACAGGCCTTCCCACTTTGGTTTAAGGCTTGTTGGGTTAAGAGTTTTTAGGAAGACATGCTCTCCTGAAAGGAGAGTCCGGTCGGTGGGGCCTTCATGGGGTTTTGGGAGGGCCTGGTCAGCTTGTTGGTGGAGGAGATGGTGGTTAAGGGAGAGTGTTGGGAGGTATTCTCCTAGCTGAGAGTTAGAAGGGGACCTGTTTTGTAAGAGGAAAGGCCGTCCATACATTAACTCAAATGGACTGAGGAATGAGGGTGCTTTTGGACTGGCTCTGATGCGGGCCAGTGCTATGGGCAAAAGGGAGGTCCATGGTTTTTGGACTTCAAGAGTAAGTTTGGTCAACTGAGCCTTAAGGATCCCATTTGCCCTCTTGACTTTTCCAGATGACTGGGGCTGGTATGGGATATGGAGGCACCAGTGGACACCAAGGGACTGAGAAACCTGTTGGGTGATTTGGGAGATGAAGCTAGCTAGGGCCACTGTCTGATTATATGGAGCGAGGGAGACCAAATCTAGGGATGATTTCTGTTATAATAATTTGGGAGACTTCTGCGGCCTTTTCTGAAAAGGTAGGAAATGCTTCTACCCACCTAGAGAAGGTATCTATAAGAGCAAGAAGAAATTTTGTCCTCTTGATGGGAAGCATGTGGGTGAAGTCTACTTGCCAGTCCTGCCCTGGGAGTGTTCCTCTGAGCTGATGTGTAGGAACAGGGGGAGAGTGGAGGGCCCCTTGGGAGGAAGTAACACAGCATATGCAACAGTTGGAGGTTATGTATCTTATTGAGGTGAATAGATGGAGGGAGGAGAAATGAGGGCAAAGGAGTAGGTACAGGGGGTGCACACCAATATGGAAGGATTGGTGAAGAGATGTCAGAATTTCTTTGGTTTGCTCTTGGGGGAGGACGAGCTTTTGATTTTTGACTATCCAGTCCCTTGAAAGGAGGCTCCTTGCTGTAGTAGTAAAGATTTCTCGGTGGTAGAGTACTTGGGTTGGATTGCTGGGATACCAAGGAGGAGAGGGGAAGGGCAGAAGAAAGGGAGAATTCTTTTGCTGCCTCATCGGCCTTTCTGTTCCCTCTTGAGATTTCATCTGATCCTGCTTGATGTCCTCGACAGTGTAAAACTCCTGCTTTAGTTGGGAGGTGTGCGGCCTGAAGGAGTTGGTAAATAAGGGGGCTGTTAGTGATGAGAGTTCCTTTGGCAGTAAGGAATCCTCTCTCTTGCCAGATAGAGGCGTGGGAATGAAGACTCTGATAGGCATATTTGGAGTCTGTATAAATGTTGACTTGTTTGCCTTTGGAAAGGGTTAGGGCCCTGGTGAGAGCTATGAGTTCTGCCTTTTGGGAAGAGGTTCCTGGGGGTATGGGCTTGGCTTCAATTACTGGTCAAGGGAAACAACTGCATATCCAGCAATTTTGGGGGAGCCGGTGGGCCCAGAAGAGGAACCACCTATAAATAGTTGGTCATTGGGGTTGGTGAGAGGCTCGGAGGAAATGTTTGGGAAATGTGGCTGTACGTGGTCCAGAATGTCAGTGCAAGAATTAGTAGGAGGGGAAGAGATACAGGAAGTAAGGATGCTGGGTTGAGGGGAGCACTTTTTGCAAAACTGGATTCGGGATTTTCGATAAAGAGGGCATGGAGTAATTGAATCCAGGAAGGAGGAAGGGAGCTTAATGCTCGGGAGGAGAGGAAATCTGGTAGATTATGAGGACTGTGGATGACAGTATTCTGGCTGAAAGTTAGTTTCCTGCTTTCTAGAGCTAAAACGGCAACTGCTGCTAGCGCTTTAAGGCAGTTTGGCCACCCTTTGACTGTGTTATCTAGTTGTTTAGAGAGGTAAGCTACAGGAGCAAAGGAAGGACTTCCTTTCTGTTGTCCTGAGACACCGAGGGCTATTCCTTGGCTTTCGGCAGTATAGAGAGTGAAAAGTTAGGAGATATCAGGTAAGGACAGAGCTGACGCAGTGACAAGAGCGGTTTGGAGTTTGCAAAAGCTGGGGAGTATGTTATGTGTGGGGCTTAGGGGTTCATTGAGAGAGCCTTTGGTTGCTTCATAGAGGGGATGAGCTAGGAGGGCAAAGTTGGGAATCCATATTCTAAAGAAGCCTGCTAGCCATAGGAAGGAAAGGATTTCGCTTTTGGAGGAGGGTGGGGGTAGATTATCTATTAATGTTGCCCCAGCTGGAGTCACAGCCTGGGCCCTGGGGAAAGTTGAATTCCTAAGTAGGTCACCATGGAGGTGGAGAGTTGGGCCTTGGACGGGGAGACCCTATACCCTTTGATAGCAAGAAAGTTTAAGAGAGCAGTGGCTGTGTGAGTTTGAGAGAATTTTAGAGAGGGGCTGCAAAGATGAAGGTCATCCACGTATTGAAGAAGAAGACTGGGAGACAGGTTTAAGGAGGTGAGGTCTCAGGCTAGAGCTTGTCCGAAGAAATGAGGGCTATCCCTGAAGCCCTGAGGGCGAACAGTCCATATGAGTTGTTGTGACTGGAGGGTGTCAGGGTCAGTCCAGGTGAAAGCAAATAGATTTTGGGAATCAGGGTGTAGAGGAATGGTAAAGAAGGCATCCTTCAGGTCAATTGTGGTGTAGTGGGTGGTGCTAGTGGGGACGAGAGAGAGAAGTGTATAGGGATTAGGGACTATGGGATGGATAGGGAGGACAGCCTAACTGATAGCTCCAAGGTCCTGAACGAGTTGGTATGAGCCATCAGATTTTTTTTTTTCTTTTGAGACAGAGTCTTGCTCTGTTGCCCAGGCTGGAGTGCAGTGGCGTAATCTCAGCTCACAGCAACCTCCACCTCCCTGGTTCAAGCAATTCTCCTGCCTCAGGCTCCTGAGTAGCTGGTATTACAGGTGCATGCCACCACACCTGGCTAATGTTTTTGTATTTTTAGTAGAGACGGGGTTTCACCATGTTGGCCAGACTGGTCTCAAACTCCTGTCCTCAGGCAATCTGCCCACCTTGGTCTCCCAAAGTGCTGGGATTACAGGCATGAGCCACGACACCCAGCCCAGAGTCATCAGATTTTTTAACAGAGAGGATGGGGTGTTATATGGAGAGTGTGTTGGTCTAAGAAGACTGTGTGAGCAGAGCTTGTTTATGAGGGGCTGTAAGTCTTTTTGGTGGGTTAGAGAGATTGGGTATTGGGGAATGTTGGGAAATTTGGAGGGGCCTTTTAAGCAGATTTTGATGGGGTCATGGTGAGCAGCTATGGAAAGGGTGGTGGTGTCCCACACTACTGGGTTAATGAGAGAGGCAGGAAGTGGGTACTGGGGAGAGGAGCCAGGGGCTGGACTAGTGGAGAGGAGCAGGAGGGACTCTGCTTGAGGGGAGCAGGAAAAGGTGATAGAAGCTTTGAATTTGTCTAAAAGGTCTTGGCCTAGGATGGGGATGGGGCAACGAGGCATGATAAGGAAAGAGTGTGAGAAAACAGTATCAAACAGGGAATAAGTAAGAGGTCTGGTGGTGCATGGATGTCAGATGAGTCAGTCAACCCCCACAATTAAGACTTGATGTTGGTAGAAGAGCTGAGGCAGGACTGGCTTGTCTGTTGTAATATAAGAGTATTGGAAGATGTCCGGTGTCCAGGGTCTAAAACCCCTCGTGGCCTTTGGAACACCAAGCTCTGTGCCAAAGGGTGGAAGGCTGCCCTGCTGCACCACAGATCTAAGTCCAGGGCATAAAACTGCTCGTGGCCTGGATAGAATCCAGGGTTCAGGGCATAAAACCCCTTGTAGCCTCTGAAATGTGCACAGACTTCATGTTGGTTGCTCTCCCAGGCTCATAAACATGTTCTCCATTATCTCAAGCAGCAGAGCATATCCTATATGCGTCAAAGAAAACGCTAAACCATCATAGCTACGCTTGATGCACCACTACCTTTCTACCCCCACATCTGCATGTCCTCACCACCTGCTTCTTTATTTGAGCACTGATAAATAGTGTGGGTTCCCAGAGCTCGGGGCCTTCTCGGCCTCCATACCAGCATTGGCCCCCTGGACCCACTTTATGCACTCTTACCTTGTCTTTTCTCTTTCCTTTGACTCCACCGGACTTCATAGCCCCCATGGCCTAGTGTTGGGCCTGATCATCTGAATATTTCTGGCGCCCAACATGGGGCTGTGAAGACCCTGGTGAAGGAATACTAGAGCATGCAGAAGTGGAGGATTCATTGTCAGAGGACACCCAAGGACGACTGAAAGAAGCTCGGCAGGTAAGCTGGGCTCTCAGAAGAACCAGTGCAACAATGGGACAGAATGAAAGTACACATTCTGCTTATTTAAATTTCCTTTTTTTTTTTTTTTTTTGTGGGCGGCAGGCCACCCAGGTGGTGAAGCAAGAGACTGAAGGCACAAGCTGTTCAATAAAGAAAATACCTAAAATAAGAATAGTTATATTAGACATAGAATATAGACATGATTATATATGAATATCATCAATAATTAGTTGGTAGCATTACTCTTTATTCCAATATTATAATAATTTCTGCTTTACAATTATAACCTAGGAAAAACCAGGCCATACAGAGATAGGAGCTGAAGGGGCACGGTGAGAAGTGACCAGAAGACAGAGTGTAAGCCCTCTGTCACGTCTGGACAGGGCCACTAGAGGGCTTCTTGGTCTAGTGGTAACACCAGTGCCTGGGAAGGCACCCATTACTTAGCAGACCTTGGTCTAGCGGTAGTGCCAGTGCCTGGGAAGGCACCCGTTACTTAACAGACCGGGAAAGTTAGAGAAGACTCTGCTCCACCACCTCTTGTGGAAGGCTTGACATCAGTCAAGACCACCCACAGCCATCCGGAGGCCTAAACGTCTCCCTGTGATGCTGTGCTTCAGCAGTCACACTCCTGGTCCACTTTCATGTTCTGCCCTGTACACCTGGCTCCACCTTCTAGATAGCAGTAGCAGAATTAGTGAGAATGTTAGTCTTTGATCTCTCTGAGAAATGCATAGAAGAAATAATGACCTAAGCTGTCTCCTCTTTCTCTCCACCTCGGCTACCAAACAGGGAAGGGCCCCCTGTCTGGTGGACTCGTGACTTGCGTGACCTTACCTATCATTGGAGATGACTAACACTCCTTACCCTGCCCCCTTGCCTTGTATACAATAAATAACAGTGCAGCCAGACATTTGGGGCCACTATTGGCCTCTACATCTTGATGGTAGTGGTCTCCTGGACCCAGCTGTCTTTTTTTCTGTCTCTTTGTCTTGTGTCTCTATTTCTATGATCTCTCATCTCTGCACATGAGGAGAAAAACCCACAGGCCCTGTAGGGCTCGTCCCTACATTTTTTGAGACAGAGTCTTGCTCTGTCACCCAGGCTGGAGTGCAGTGGTGCGACCTCGGCTCACTGCAAGCTGTGTCTCCCAGGTTCACGCCATTCTTCTGCCTCAGCCTCCTGAGTAATTGGGACTACAGGCGTGTGCCACCACGCCTGCCTAATTTTTTGTATTTTTAGTAAAGACAGGGTTTCACCGTGTTAGCCAGGATGGTCTCAACCTCCTGACCTTGTGATCCGCCTGCCTCAGCCTCCCAAAGTGCTGGGATTACAGGCATGAGCCACCGTGCCCGTCCTTGGTTATTTAAATTTCTTAAGGCATTTATTACGGAGAGGGGGAGTGAAAGTTAGTACTCAGAATTTATTAACACTCTTTAGTACTGTAAAGTAGTTTTGCCCATGGTTCCCGGAACAAGGGACAGTGGAGTTGGATGAATGGGAAAGAATTGGCAGAGATTTTAAAAAGGCGCATAAAGAAGGAGCCAAATTCCAGTTTCTTTTTGGTCAGTATGGGTGTTCATAAAGGCAGCTCTTGAGCCATTTTAAACAGATGATGAGGCAGATTCAGATGAGGAAGAGGCAGACAAGTGTGAAAAATTAACTTCAGATTCTGAATGTGAGGAACAGGAACCAGAGGAAATTAAATAAAAGAAAGGGAAACTGAAAAAGGTACATTTCACTAGCCTGTTGGTTCCACTTGCTGAATTAAGTGAATGGCCACCTCCTCCCTTTCCCTTAGTGGGCAAGAAAATGAATTAGCTGAAAAACTTACTGCTCCTGTAGTTGCAACATTAAAACCTGGAGTGATTGGTGGTGCTATACAAAATTCTATTCAAAAGGCTAGAGCCAAGGGAAACCTTGAAGCATGGCAATTTCCAGTTACTATAACCCAAAAAGGAGGACAGAATGCAGCTAATTGGGCCACTTTTCCTTTTAAGTTGTTAAAGGAATTCAAGCAAGCCATTAGTCAATATGGGCCAAATTCTCCTTTTGTACAAACTTTACTAAAAAAGGTGGCTCTTGATAATAGATTAATACCGTATGATTGGGATACTTTAACAAAACCTGTTCTCACTCCATCCCAGTACTTGCAGTTTAAAACTTAGTGGGCTGAGGAAGCTCAAACTCAAGCAAGAGAAAACACACAAGCACAGCTGCCTGTGCCTGTTTGCTTTGAACAATTAATGGGGTTGGGCCCTAATTGGGGCCTATGAAACAATCAAGCAGTAATGAAAAATGTTGCCATTGTTCAGTTACACACTGTGTGTTTATGGGCATGGAAAAAAAAATAAATGTTACAGGGAAAAAATATCCTTCTTTCAGTTCTGTCCAACAAGGACCTAAAGAACCATATACTGACTTTATTGCTCAGCTCCAAGAGGCCGTGCATAAAGCCATGACTGATAAAACAGCTCAAGATGTGGTAATACAACTCCTTGCATAGGATAATGCCAATACAGAGTGTCAAAATGCTATTAGACCTATGAGAGGGAAGGCTTATTTGGCTGAATATATTAAGACTTGTGATGGCATTGGAGGTAACTTAAATAAGGCTACTATTTTAGCCCAAGCTGTGGCTGGACTAAAGGTGGGAAAAAAATATGCCCCGTTTCTCAGGCTCTTGTGTTAATTGTGGGCAATTTGGACACACAAAAAAGGAATGTAGAAAAGGAAATCAAAAGGCTAAAATGATTACCATCAATCAACAGAAAATCCCAGTGTATGCCCCCAGTATAAGAGGGGCAATCACTGGGCAAATCAGTGTCATTCTAAATTTAGCAAAGATGGGCAACCTCTTTTGAGAAACAGGAAGAGGGGCCCGAGGCAGGCCCCTCAACAAACCGAGGTGTATCTGGTATAGTCAGTGCCCTTACAAACATACAATAATTGTCCCCCGTCACAGCAGACAGTGCCGCCGCAGATCTTTGCAGCACAGTTCCTGTTTCCTTACTTCCTGGGGAGCCACCAAAGAACGTCCCCATGGGAGTTAGGCGCTCTTTACCCTCAGGAGCAGTTGGTCTATTGCTTGGAAGGTCTAGTTTAAATTTCAGAGATATCACTGTACATACAGGAATAATTGATTCTGATTATACTGGAGAGATTAAATTGGTTATTAGTTCCTCAATTCCATGATCTTCTTCCCCAGGAGAAAGAATTGCTCAGTTGTTACTGTTACCTTATGCAAAACTGGGAAGCAGGACAGTAAAAAGAATAGGAGGCTTTGGTAGGATGAATCCAGCAGGAGAAGCTGTATATTGGGTTAATCAAGTGTCTGATAAGAGACCTATGTGTACAGTAACCATTCAAGGAAAGAACTTTGAAAGGTTAATAGATACTGGAGCTGATGTCTCTGTTATTGATTTAAATCAATGGCCCTGGCATTGGCCTAAACAAAAGGCATCCTTTGGTATTATTGGAGTAGGGGTTGCCTCAGAAGTTTTTCATTATTTAATTTTGCCATGCCAAGGGCCGGATTGCCAAGAAGGGACAATTCAACCTATTATTACACCTATTCCTGTCAACCTATGGGATAGAGACTTATTACAACAATGGGGTGCTAAAATATCTCTCCTATGGATTAGTATAGTAGTAACAGCAAACAAATGACGAGAAAAATGGGATATCTCCCAGGGAAGGGACTAGGAAAAAATGAAAATGGCCAACCAGAACCTTTAGAACTAAAAGGACAAACAGATCAAACTGGATTAGGGTATCATTTTTAGGAGCAGCCATTGCTGAGCCTCCGGCTCCCACTCCTCTTGTTTGGTTAACTGCCAAACCAGCTTGGGTGGAGCAATGGCCACTGAAACAGGAAAAACTGGAGGCTGTAAAAGAATTGGTACAGAAACAATTACAAAAAAAACACATACAGCCTACTTTCTCTCCTTGTAATTCTCCTGTGTTTGTTATTAAGAAAGAATCAGGGAAATGGAGAATGTTGACACATTTGAGGGCCATTAATGCTGTAATTCAACCCACGGGCGCACGACAACCAGGGCTGCCCTCCCCAACTATGATTCCTAAATCCTCGACTCTAATAGTGATAAATTCAAAAGATTGCTTCTTTACTATTCCTTTAGCTACTCAAGATTAGGAAAATCTTGCTTTTACTATTCCCGCTATAAATAACAAAGAACCAGTGGATGAATACCATTGGAAAGTATTACTATTTGTCAAACTTATGTCAGAAAAGCTATTAAGCCAGTTAGAGAACAATTCAAGAAATGTTGTATTATCCATTACACGGATGATATTTTATGTGCAGCTGAAACTAGGGAGGAAAAGGCTGTAACTGCAGCAGGGTTAATCATAGACCCTGATAAAATCTAAACTTCTACTCCCTTTCAGTATTTAGGAATGAAAGTAGAACAAAGTACTATTAAGCCTCAAAAGATTCAAATTAGAAGAGATAATTTAAAACCCCTAAATGATTTTCAAAATTTATTAGGAGACATTAATTTGATTCATCCCACTTTAGGCATTCCTACTTATGCTATGTCTCACCACTTTTCTACCTTACAAGATGATTCTAACTTAAACAGTAAACACTCCCTGTCCAAAGAGGCATTAGAGAAACTTCAATTAATTGAAGAAAAAATTCCACAGGCACAAGTGACTCGAATTGACCCTGTGCAACCATTACAGTTTTTAGTTTTTCCTATTAAACATTCACCTACAGGAGTTATTGTTCAACAGAATGGTCTGGTTGAGTGGCTTTTTCTACCTCACAATACAACCAAAACGCTTACTCTG
Source organism: Piliocolobus tephrosceles (assembly GCF_002776525.5). Classification (NCBI taxonomy): domain Eukaryota; kingdom Metazoa; phylum Chordata; class Mammalia; order Primates; family Cercopithecidae; genus Piliocolobus; species Piliocolobus tephrosceles. The sequence goes on from NC_045442.1 coordinate 68,206,925, forward strand.
TACTTAGATCAAATTGCTGTACTAATAGGACAAGCAAGGCTGCGCACAACAAAGTTAATGGGATATAATCCAATCAAATTACAGTTCCATTAAACAAACAACAAATTGAGCAAGCTTACATTAATTCCCAGGAATGGCAAGTTAATTTGGCAGGTTTTATTGACATCCTTGATAATAATTATCCTACATCCAAAATATTCCAATTTCTTAAATTAATATCATGGATATTGCCTTCCATTATTCAAAAAGCACCTATTGAAGGGGCCATTACTGTTTTTATTTGATGGATCTAGTAATGGAAAGGCTTCATTTGTGGGACCTCAACAAGTTTTTCAAACTGACTTTGCTTCTGCTCAAAATGCTGAACTTATGGCTGTGATAACAGTGTCACAATCTTTTAAACAGGCAATAAACACTGTTTCTGATTCAGTCTATGTAGTGCAAGCCACACAAAATATTGAATGTGCCTTAATTCAAAATGTGACTAATGACCAACTTAATCTTTTATTTCATTCTTTACAGCAAGCAGTACAACAAAGGCATTCCCCTTTCTATATCACTCATATGAGAGCACATACTAACCTCCCTGGCCCTTTAACTAAACTTAATCAAAGGGTGGATAATTATATGGGGAAGAGGATTTGCTTGTGCCTCTCTGGGTAACAATCAGGTGCCTGTATGAGTGCCCACCAAACATCTGAAAATCTATCATTAGCTACAGCAGGAAGAGAGGGCTCTGGGAAGAGTCGTCTGGGAAGAGCCCAGAACTCCTGATACAAGTGATGGTGCAAATAAACATCTCAGAGATGAAGGAGAAAACCTATAATAGTCATCAGGCAAATTCTCCAACATGGGGACAAATCAAGAAGTTGGCACAGATGGCAAAGGATAACTTGAAAGCACAGAACAAACTAAAGACAACTAGTAACCTGATGGTGGCCATGCTGGTGGTACTCACCATGGCAGTAAGCCTCCCTACTACAGGAGCAACTCAGAATTTCACTTATTGGGCATATGTCCCATTTCCTCCTTTAATTAGGTCTGTGAGTTGGATGGACCCTGTTATTGAGGTGAACACCAACAACAGTACCTGGATACCTGAGCACATAGATAACCAAGGGCCAATGCATCCTAATGAGGAAGGGATAAAAATAAATATCCATAGAATATAAATATCCCCCAATATGCCTGGGACCTGCTGTTGGATGTTTACAGACTGACACACAGGCCTGGTTGGCAGTAGTCCCTGAAAAAATAAATCATGGGCTGCTTTGCATATGATTTTGGGGCATAGCTTAAAATATAATCATTCCCATCCTAAAACCCTGTGGTTCCATCCGAATAAGTTCAAATATAAACAAAATAGAGTTTAGTTTAAAGGTATGGACACTTGAACTTAGGAAGATTGTATAGCAAGTAAGACTGAGGTGCTACAAAATAATTCCTATCGAATCATCATTAATTAGTCCCCTAAGAGGACTAATTAACAAAGATCCCCGTAAGGGGTTCTTTAAAAAAAATTGCAACAGAAGGCCTTCTTATAGAACAAATGTCATAAACTGATGGAACCATTGGCAATTAAATCATACACAATATATTCAGACAAAAGCTCAGGTCCCTACCATGTGGAGTCCTAGTGGCATTGTTGGCCCTAGTCCAAAAATAATATCTCCTGCCATGGGACAGGGACATTCTGAATTATGGAAATTAGCTATGGCTCAAAGTTCAACCAAAATTTGAGAGAGTAAATGTAACAAGTATAAAGGGGAGGGAGGTAAAAATAAATATGCTCTTTCTTTTCTTTCCAACAGGACTTTTTGGATTCAAAGTTGTGTCTGGTCACCTTTTGTGCTAGCAATAGGAGATGTTACTCTTGATATAAATACACACTTTATTTCATGCCCTGAATGTTGTTTGTTTACCTGCATTAATTCAACTTTTAATAAAAGTCAGATTATCCTAATAATTAAAGCCAGGGAAGGAGTCTGGATCCCCATGTCTTTAAATAGACCATGGGAGGCATCTCCATCCATTCATATAGTAAGTGAAATCCTTAAAAAACTTTTATCCCATTCAAAAAGATTTATAGTTGCTCTCATAGTTGTTACAATTGGCCTCACTGCTGTTACTACTACTACTGCAATAGCTGGTGTGGCTCTACATTCATCTGTACAAACTGTTAAATTTGTCAGTAAGTGGCAAAAGAATTCCACAAAATTATGGAACTCTCAAACTCAAATAAATAAAAAAATAGTTAACCAAATTAATGATCTCCACAGACAGTGATTTGAATGGGAGATTGTATGTAAGTTTAAAAAGTAAAATTCAAATGCAAGGTGATTGAAATACCTCTGATTTTTACATTACTCCTCGTCTGTATAATAAAACAGAGCATGAGTGAGAAAAAGTTAAGAGACATTTAAAAGGTCATACTAGACATTTATCTTTGGATATTGCAAAACGGAAGGAATAAGTATTTCAGGCCTCTCAGGCACATCTGACACTAATGCCAGGAACTGAAGTGCTTGAAGGAGCTGCAGGTGGATTAGCAGCTATTAACCCGTTAAAATGGATCAAGACACTTGGAGGCTCTGTGATTTCAATTATGATTGTGCTTTAAATCTGTGTTGTTTGTCTTTATATAGTCGGGAGATGCAGAAGCCACCTCTGGAGAGAAAGCTGCCACCAAGAACAAGCAATAATAACTGTGGTAGTTTTACAAAAAAGAAAAGGGAGGCATGTTAGTAGAAGAACTGAAGCAGGACTGGCTTGTCTGTCATAATGTAAAAGATGGAATTTTTCCAATGTAAAAATTAGAAGATGTCTGGGATCTAGGGTCTAAAACTCCTTATGGCCTTTGGAATACCAAGCTCTGTGCCAAAGGGTGGAAGGCTGCCCTGCTGTACCACAAATCTAAGTCCAGGGCATAAAACCCCTCATGGCTTAGATGGAATCCAGGGCTCAGGGCATAAAACCCCTCGTAGCCTCTGAAATGTGCACAGACTTCGTGTTGGTTGCTCTCCCAGGCTCATAAACATGTTCTGCATTATCTCAAGCAGCAGAGCATATTCTATATGCGTCAAAGAAAATGCTAAACAGTCACAGCTACACTTGATGCACCGCTACCTTTCTACCCCCACATCTGCACATCCTCACCACCTGCTTCTTTGTTTGATCACCAATAAATAGTGTGGGTTCCCAGAGCTCAGGGCCTTCACAGCCTCCATACCAGCATTGGCCCCCTGGACCCACCTTATGCACCCTTACCTTGTCTTTTCTCATTCCTTTGACTCCGCTGGACTTAGTAGCCCCCAGGGCCTAGTGTTGGGTCTGATTGCCCCATCATTTGAGAGGGATGAGTCAGTCCTGAGAACTCAGGCAAAGCCAAGTAGGTGGTCCCACTATTGATTAAAAGAGATCGGCTTACCTGCTGCTAGTAGAGTTACCCTGGGCTCCAATGCAGTGATTGCAGTGAGGGCTGGGGGCCCTGGGCCTCATCAGTCTTCAGTGGCTAGGCCAAGGAGCTGTGAGCTAGGTTGACAGATAGCTGCTGCTAAAAGCTGGTATTTAGCATGATCTCTTTGGGCTTTGTCTAATTTATTTTACTGATCCCTGTGATTAAAGACTTTGAAAGCCACATTAAGGAGGTCTTGTTGTGGGATTTGAGGGCCATCTTCAGCCTTTTTAAGTTTGCACTGGATGTTGGGGGCAGATTGGGAAATAAAATGAGTGTTAAGAACAATAGTTCCAGGGGAGATTCCAAGATGGCTGAATAGGAACAGCTCCAGTCTACAACTCCCAGCATGAGCAACACAGAAGACGGGTGATCTCTGCATTTCTTTTTTTTTTTTTTTTTGAGGCGGAGTCTCGCTCTGTCGCCGGGACTGAAGTGCAGTGGCCGGATCTCAGCTCACTGCAAGCTCCGCCTCCCGGGTTTACGCCATTCTCCTGCCTCAGCCTCCCCAGTAGCTGGGACTATAGGCGCCCGCCACCTCGCCCGGCTAGTTTTTTTGTATTTTTAGTAGAGGCGGGGTTTCACCGTGTTAGCCAGGATGGTCTCGATCTCCTGACCTCGTGATCCGCCCGTCTCGGCCTCCCAAAGTGCTGGGATTACAGGCTTGAGCCACCGCGCCCGGCTGATCTCTGCATTTCTAACTGAGGTACCAGGTTCCTCTCACTGGGGCTTGTCGGACAGTGGGTGCAGGACAGCAGGTGCAGCCCACGGACTGTGAGCTGAAGCAGGGCAAGGCATTGCCTCACCTGGGAAGCACAAGGGGTCAGGGAATTCCCTTTCCTAGCCAAGGGAAGCCGTGACAGATAGCACCTGGAAAATCAGGTCACTCCCACCCTAATAATGCACTTTCTGAACAGTCTTAGCAAATGGCACACCAGGAGATTATATCCCGTGCCTGGCTCGAAGGGTCCCACACCCATGGTGGGACTAGCACAGCAGTCTGAGATCTAACTGCAAAGTAGCAGCGAGGCTGGGGGAGGGTCACCTGCCATTGCTGAGGCTTGAGTAGGTAAACAAAGTGGCAGGAGGCTCAAACTGGGTGGAGCCCACCGCAGCTCAAGGAGGCCTGCCTGCCTTTTTAGACTCCACCTCTCGGGGCAGGGCATAGCTGAACCAAAGGCAGCAGAAACTTCTGCAGACTTAAACGTCCCTGTCTGACAGCTTTGAAGAGAGTAGTAGATCTCCCAGCACAGAGTTTGAGATCTGAGAACGGACAGACTGACTCCTCAAGTGGGTCCCTGATCCCTGAGTAGCCTAACTGGGAGGTATCTCCCATTAGGGACTGACTGACACTTCATATGGCCAGTGCCCCTCTGAGACAAAGTTTCCAGAGGAACAATCAGGCAGCAACAAGGCTTTTATGCAATATTTGCAGTTCTGCAGCCTCTGCTGGTGATACCCAGGCAAACAGGTCTGGAGTGGACCTCCAGCAAACTCCAACAGACCTGCAGCTGATGATCCTGACTGTTAGAAGGAAAACTAACAAACGGAAAGGGCATCCATACCAAAACCTCATCTGTATGTCACCATGATCAAAGACCAAAGGTAGATAAAACCACAAAGATGGGGAGAAACCAGAGCAGAAAAGCTGAAAATTCTAAAAATCAGAGCGCCTCTTCTCCTCCAAAAGAAAGCAGCTCCTTGCCAGCAACAGAACAAAGCTCTGACTTTGACAAGTTGAGAGAAGAAAGTTTCAGACAATCGTAATAACAAACTTCTCCAAACTAAAGGAGAATGTTCGAACCCATTGCAAAAAGCTAAAAACCTTGAAAAAAGATTAGACAAATGGCTAATTAGAATAACCAGCATAGAGAAGACATTAAATGACCTGACGGAGCTGAAAACCATGGCACAAGAACTACGTGATGCATGCACAAGCTTCAGTAGCCAATTCAATCAACTGGAAGAAAGGGTGTCAGTGATTGAAGATCAAATGAATGAAATGAAGTGAGAAGATAATTTTAGAGAAAAAAGAGTAAAAAGAAATGAACAAAGCCTACAAGAAATATGGGACTATGTGAAAAGACCAAATCTACCTCTGATTGGTGTACCTGAATGTGACGGGGAGAATGGAACCAAGTTGGAAAACACTCTTCAGGATATTACCCAGGAGAACTTCCCCAACCTAGCAAGGCAGGCCAACATTCAAATTCAGGAAATACAGAGAACACCACAAAGATACTCCTTGAGAAGAGCAACCCCAAGACACATAATTGTCAGATTCACCAAAGTTGAAATGAAGGAAAAAATGTTAAGGGCAGCCAGAGAGAAAGGTCGGGTTACCCACAAAGGGAAGCCCATTAGACTAATAGCGGATCTCAGCAGAAACTCTACAAGCCAGAAGGGCGGGGGCGGGGGGGGGCAATATTCGACATTCTTAAAGAAAAGAATTTTCAACCCAAAATTTCATACCCAGTCAAACTAAGCTTCATAAGTGAAGGAAAAATAAAATCCTTTACAGACAAGCAAATGCTGAGAGATTTTGTCACCACCAGACCTGCCTTACAACAGCTTCTGAAGGAAGCACTAAACATGGAAAGGAACAACTGGTATCAGCCACTGCCAAAACATGCCAAATTGTAAAGACCATCAATGCCAGGAAGAAACTGCATCAACTAATGAGCAAAATAACCAGCTAATATCATAATGACAGGATCAAATTCACACATAACCATATTAACCTTAAATGTAAAAGGGCTAAATGCTCCAATTAAAAGACATAGATTGGCAAATTGGATAAAGAGTCAAGACCCATCAGTGTGCTGTATTCAGGAGACCCATCTTACGTGCAGAGACACACATAGGCTCAAAATAAAGGGATGGAGGAAGATCTACCAAGAAAATGGAAAACAAAAAAAAGCAGGGGTTGCAATCCTAGTCTCTGATAAAACAGACTTTAAACCAACAAAGATCAGAAAAAAAAACCCTTCAAAAAAATCAATGAATCCAGGAGCTGGTTTTTGAAAAGACCAACAAAATTAATAGACCACTAGCAAGACTAATAAAGAAGAAAAGAGAGAAGAATCAAATAGACACAATAAAAAATGATAAAGGGGATATCACCACTGATCCCACAGAGATACAAACTACCATCAGAGAATACTATAAACACCTCTATGCAAATAAAGTAGAAAATCTAGAAGAAATGGATAAATTCCTGGACATATACACCTTCCCAATACTAAACCAGGAAGAAGTTGAATCCCTGAATAGACCAATAACAGGCTCTGAAATTGAGGCAATAGTTGAGAGCCTACCAACCAAAAAAAGTCCAGGACCAGACGGATTCACAGCTGAATTCTACCAGAGGTACAAAGAGGAGCTGGTACCATTCCTTCTGAAACTATTCCAATCAATAGAAAAAGAGGGAATCCTCTCTCACTCATTTTATGAGGCCAGCATCATCCTGATACCAAAGCCTGGCAGAGACACAATAAAAAAAGATAATTTTAGACCAATATCCCTGATGAACATGGATGCAAAAATCCTCAATAAAATACTGGCAAACCAAATCCAGCAGCACATCAAAAAGCTTATCCACCATGATCAAGTTGGCTTCATCCCTGGGATGCAAAGCTGGTTCAATATATGCAAATCAATAAACATAATCCATCATATAAACAGAAACAAAGACAAAAACCACATGATTATCTCAATAGATGCAGAAAAGGCCTTCAAAAAATTCAACAGCCCTTCACACTAAAAACTCGCAATAAATTACGTATTAATGGGACGTATCTCAAAATAATAAGAGCTATTTATGACAAACCCACAGCCAATATCATACTGAATGGGCAAAAACTGGAAGCATTCCTTTTGAAAACTGGCACAAGACAGGGATGCCATCTCTCACCACTCCTATTCAACATAGTGTTGGAAGTTCTGGCCAGGGCAATCAGGCAGGAGAAAAAAATAAAGAGTATTCAATTAGGAAAAGAGGAAGTCAAGTTGTCCCTGTTTACGGATGACATGATTGTATATTTAGAAAACCCCATCGTCTCAGCCCAAAATCTCCTTAAGCTGATAAGCAACTTCAGCAAAGTCTCAGGATACAAAATCAATGTGCAAAAATCACAAGCATTCTCATACACCAATAACAGACAAACAGAGAGCCAAATCGTGAGTGAACTCCCATTCACAATTGCTTCAAAGAGAATAAAATACCTAGGAATCCAACTTACAAGAGATGTGAAGGAGAATTACAAACCACTGCTCAATGAAATAAAAGAGGACAATGTTCTTCCAAACAAATGGAAGAACATTCCATGCTCATGGATAGGAAGAATCAATATCATGAAAATGGCCATACTGCCCAAGGTAATTTATAGATGCAATTCCATCCCCATCAAGCTACCAATGACTTTCTTCACAGAATTGGAAAAAACTACTTTAAAGTTCACATGGAATCAAAAAAGAGCCTGCATTGCCAAGACAATCCTAAGCGAAAAGAACAAAGCTGGAGGCATCACGCTACCTGACTTCAAACTATAGTTCAAGGCTACAGTAACCAAAACAGCATGGTACTGGTACCAAAACAGATATATAGACCAATGGAACTGGACAGAGCCCTCAGAAATAATACCACACATCTACAACCATCTGATCTTTGACAAACCTGACAAAAGCAAGAAATGGGGAAAGGATTTCCTATTTAATAAATGTTGCTGGAAAAACTGGCTAGCCATATGTAGAAAGCTGAAACTGGATCCCTTCCTTACACTTTATACAAAAATTAATTCAAGATGGATTAAAGACTTCAATGTCAGACCTAAAACCATAAAAACCCTAGAAGAAAACCTAGGCAATACCATTCAGGACATAGCCATGGGCAAGGACTTCATATCTAAAACACCAAAAGCAATGGCAACAAAAGCCAAAATTGAGAAATGGGATCTAATTAAACCAAAGAACTTCTGCACAGCAAAGAAACTACCATCAGAGTGAACAGGCAACCTACAGAATGGGAGAAAATTTTTGCTATCTACCCATCTGACAAAGGGCTGATATCCAGAATCTACAAAGAACTAAAATTTACAAGAAAAAAATCAAACAACACCATCAAAAAGTGGGCAAAGGATATGAGCAGACATTTCTCAAAAGAAGACATTTATGCAGCCAACAGACACATGAAAACAAAAACTCATCATCACTGGCCATCAGAGAAATGCAAATCAAAACCACAATGAGATACCATCTCACACCAGTTAGAATGGCAATCACTAAAAAGTCAGGAAACAACAGGTGCTGGAGAGGATGTGGAGAAACAGGAAAACTTTTACACTGCTGGTGGGACTGTAATCTAGTTCAACCATTGTGGAAGACAGTGTGGCGATTCCTCAAGGATCTAAAACTAGAAATACCATTTGACCCAGCCATCCCATTACTGGGTATATACCCAAAGGATTATAAATCATGCTGCTGTAAAGACACATGCACATGTATGTTTATTGTGGCACTATTCGCAATAGCAAAGACTTGGAACCAACTCAAATGTCCATCAATGATAGGCTAGATTAAGAAAATGTGGCATATATACACCATGGAATACTATGCAGCCATAAAAAAGGATAAGCTCATGTCCTTTGTAGGGACATAGATGAAGCTGGAAACCATTATTCTGAGAAAACTATCACAAGGACAGAAAACCAAACACCACATGTTCTCACTCATAGGTGGGAATTGAATAATGAGAACACTCAGACACAGGAAGGGGAACATCACATACCAGGGCCTGTCGTGGGGTGGGGGAGAAGGGAGGGATAGCATTAGGAGAAATACCTAATGTAAATGATGAGTTAATGGGTGCGGCACACCAACATGGCACATGTATACATATGTAACAAACCTGCATGTTGTGCACATGTACCCTAGAACTTAAAGTATATATACATAAAAAAAGAACGATAGTTCCTTCTTGGGAGGCAGGGTCAATGCAGGTATATTTTTGGAGCCTCTGAAAGGCAGGAAAGGAATTGGACAGGATTTTCATCTGCCTTTTGGGAAATTTCTTTAAGTTTTTCAAAATTTACAGCCTTATGGGCAGCTTTGTTTTTGTTTTGTCTTTTGTTTTTGTTTTTGTTTCTGTTGTTTTTTGAGATGGAGTCTCGCTCTGTCACCCAGGCTGGAGTGCAGTGGCATGATCTCAGCTCACTGCAACCTTTGCCTCCCGGGTTCACACCATTCTCCTGCCTCAGCCTCCTGAGTAGCTGGGACTACAGGTGCCCACCGCCACGCCCAGCTAATTTTTGTATTTTTAGTAGAGGCAGGGTTTCACCATGTAGCCAGGATGGTCTGGATCTCCTGACCTCGTGATCTGCCCGCCTCAGTCTCCCAAAGTGCTGGGGTTACAAGGTGTGAGCCACCGCGCGCAGCCATTACTGTGCAGCTTTGTTAAGGCCTGCAATGAGGCAAGTAATCATATGGTTACAGACACCGGCCCGGGTCTGTAGGTTGGTACTCCCAGGAAGGCTCTTCCCAGGGAACAGCAGCGGCTCCTACGGGCTTAGTAGGATCTTGCCCATGAAGATTGTCAGCATGTGCCTGTGCTGTGAGCCACACTCTTTCCTTCTTTTCTGGAAGGAGATATAGAAGAGAGGATAATGTAGAGATCATGCCAAGTGAGTTCATAAGATTGGGTAAGATATTTAAATTCTTTGATGTAAGCATCGGGATCAGAGGAGAAGGACCCAAGACATTTTTCAATCTGTTGAGAGATTGGAGAGGGAGAAAGGGACATGGATACAGATGGTCCCCTTGGCTCCTGCTACTTCCTGGAGAGGAAGTAAGGGAGCTGGTTGCTGAGCATGCTGGGCCCAAGAGCAGGTGAGGGGCGGGGATGGAGAGGACTCAGAGTCAGAAGCGGAGTGGTTGGAGAGAGGGGGCAGAGGGTTAGAGCCAGAGCGGGGACATACAGTGAAGGATCATGATGCTCTGCTGGAGGATCATGATGCTGTCAGGGAGGGGGAAAATTGGTGGGGTCAAAGAAAGAGGAGTTGTTGGCTGGGGCTCTTGCGGGTGTGGCGGGAGACCAGTCGAGAGAGGAGGATTTGGAAAGTAGAGCAGGAATGTCAGAGGGAAGGGCAGTTATGGAGAGTGAAGAAATCCTGAACATAAGGAATCTCAGACCATTTCCCATTGCGATGGCAAAAGTTGTCTAAGTCTCTAAGCATATTGAAATCAAAAGCGCCGTTTTCAGGCCATTGGGAGCCATTGTCCAGTTGGTATTGAGGCTATGCGGTATTGCAGTAAAAGATAAGCCTCTTAGAATGGACCTCTGAATGGAGGCTGAGAGCCTTGAGATTGTGGAGGAGACACCCAAAGGGGGTGGTCTTGGGATGGGTAGACTGAGAGGCTCCCCTAGTGAATGGAGAGTGGTGGGTAGAGGAAGAAGAGACTGCCAATGACAAGGATGGCAAGAGAGGGTGTCCCCTGTCCTGTGAGCATTGTCTGGAATACAGGAGGCAGCCGCCGAGTCAGGCGTCCTCCAGGCCTCCTCTATTCTGGACACCTCTTTTCTGAGGGGTGATGGAGGGTGGGGGGAAGGAGAGAGAGCGAGAGTCCTCTAAGTACACCCAGCCAGAGCCTATCCCCTTCCTGGGTTTCGGCACCAAAATGCAACGTTAGCCAAGAGAAAGAACCAGAGAGAGACCCAAAGTCAGGCGAGTAAGTTTATTATCCTGCCGGGCTGCTTCACCACAGTCAGAGGAGGCAGTCCTGGAGCTTACAAAATGAGGGGTTCATATGGGGGAAAGAGACCCTGGGGTTGTCAGTTAACTTTACCACATATCATCTGGTGACCGGCTTGCAATATAGGAATTTACAAGAGGATGTAACTTAGGTTTATCCACGTTTTTTGTGACCTTCCCCATGCTGCCCATTGGGCTGTAAGCAAGTCTGGGGACCTTGCTGTAGCACCTAGATAAGGGTCCAGGAATGCAGCTGCAGAGTATTCAGGGTCAGGGTCAGCTGCATTGTGTGTGTGTGTGTGGGCGGGGGGGGGGGGGGGGGGGGGTGGTTCTAGGGCAGCTTGTCCCTAAAAGGGTCAGGATCAGTTCTACCTGGTTCTGTATTTGCTGTCCGTCTGTAAATGCTGAGAATGGCAGAGGAAGGTCAAATGTAGACGTTCAGGTTTTATCTTTTTCGGATTTTCCTACTTCTCCTGTACAGGAAATAACTTATTGTCTAAACCCCATACTATCCCATTAAATGTCAGGAGTGTTGTCTTAGAGAGGCCTGAATTAGCTCATGACATTAAGTACTGGAAGTCCCAGGAGGAATGCCCAGCAAGTGGAATCCAAGACGTTCTCACCTTCTAGGGGACAGGGCCATCACCAGGATTCAGACAAGGAACGGGGAGGTTTGGTTTGTGTTCCAGTTCTGAGCCCTTTACCTCGTCCCTCCAGAAGCTGGCCTTTGCACCTCGGAGCAGGTGCTGCCCAGCCAACCACGCCATGCGCGGGAGACCACTGGGACCCCCACTTGCCTGGCAGCCCAACCGGAGACCCAGCTGCCTAGGAAGGTACGAAGATAATGCCAGGCAGCCCTGGCGGGCCGGGAAGACCCTCTGTCCCTCCCGGTTATTGCATTCGGGGAGCCCTGGACTGGCAGGCGGCGCAGGAAAGCGCGGAAGGGCGGGCAGGGGACCTGCTACCGCCCAGGGAGATGGTGCTGCGTTCTTTGGAAATCAGGGAGACCGTCCTGCAACCTCCTTGCCCCAGGCGGGAGCGGGAAGATCCTCTCTGGGCAGAGATGATGAGGAACCCCTGCAGCCGGAGGGTCTCCCTGGCAAAGGTCGGGGAAGGGGGGGCGGTAACGGCCCGGGGGCTCCGGCACGGAGACGCCAAGGGGGTTCTCCAAGCAGCCTCCACCCACCAGCCTCGCCAGGAGAGCGTGGATACTCGAGCGGCCCCAAGCGAGTCCCCGGGGACTGGAGGGCCGAGGGGCAGCGCCCGGAACAAAGGCCCGCAGAGGGGTCCTGGAGACAGAGGCTCCCCGGGGGCGGCTCCCCTCTCTCCCCTCCTCTCCCGCCAGCTCCTCCTCCTCCTCCCCTTCCTCCCGCAGAGGCCCGGCCGGCGCGCGGCCCGAGCAGCGCCTACTTCGCCAACGGTTCCCAAGTTGCCGGCCGCGCAGGGGTGGGAGCTGGGTGGGGTGAGGAAGAGGAGGAGGAGGGCTCCTGGACGCCTTGGACGCGGTTCAGGAATCCGCTGCCGCTCGCCGGCTCGGGCCGGAGCGGGGAGGGCGCCAGGCAGGACTTCTCGCGGGCTCGCTGCGCAGGACGGCGCCCTCCTGGCGCCGCTTCCCTTCCAGCGTGCGGACCGGCCCGGCCGCGCCTGCATCCCTCCCGCCTGCCCCGGGGAGGGCGCACAGCCCGGGCCGCGCGGGCGCCGGGGCCACGGAACTGCTTCTGTCGGGATCTTCCAAGAGGAAGGCAAAGTTGCGAGCGGATGCTGCCCGCGCTGGACCCCAGCCGTGGAGGGTCGGGGCCGCCCGCGCCCGTGGAGCCTCGGCAGCCGGGGTAAGTGGGGCGCCCGCGTCCCGGAACCGCCGCCCGGCCCGGGGGAGGCCGCCCAGCCGGGAGCCCCCGGCCTTCCGCGTCCAGGCGCGCGCGCCAAACTTTGGAGGGAGAAGGGGGCGAGGCGGAGGGTGGGAGGTGGAGTTCCCGGCTCTGGGTAAAGCCCAGGCAGGCACCCACAACCCGCTGCCCTCGGATCACACCTGCCAGGTACACACAGCTCATCGCCACTCATACCCCGCACACCGCGCAGGCCGATCTGCGCACACCCACACCGGCCAGGCACATGCCACGCGCTGAAATGCACATTCCTGGGAGCGCGGGGGATTTGGCCTCTACACCAGGCACGTCCTCACACCCCTCCCTCACATCCACGGCCTTTGTCTGCTACCCCCGCAGCCCCCAAGGAGAGGGAGCCCCCAAAGCGCAGCGGGCAGGAGAGAGGCTGCCTGGGTTTTGAAAAGTCGTGGCCAGAACCCCGAGACCGAGGGCGGGGGAGCAGACGTTGCAGTCGGTTCTCGGGGTTCTGCAGGAGCGGATTTGGTGTGGAAACTCGGTGTCTGGGTGATGTGTCTGGGTGTGCGAAGCCCTTCCGGAGGCGAGGCCCGGGGAGAGGAGGGAGTGATTCAGAAACTCAGAGCCGGCGTGCCAGGGTCTGTGAGCAGAGTGGAAGAGGCTGGCAGGCCGTTGCTGCGCTAGACAGAAGGGTAGTGGCCGTGACAGAGTCTTCCAGGGAAGCAGGGACCCTTCCCCCCAGCGGATGTGCTTCCTCCAGGGACTTCCAAGGGAACCGAGTGAGCAGATTCCAGTCCTGGGTGTGGACGGGGTAAGGGGAGGTAGGGGAATTTAAGCCTAAAAGGTTAGGGAAATACCAAGGCAGGCCTGAAGCCTTAATTATTTTCCTCGCACCTGAAGTTGTGTTTGGTTTCTGATGCGTGGTGTTCCTGGGCCCCAGGATGTCCCGGGGATTGTCCTGGGCCTAGCATAGTGCCTGGCACAGTGGGCACTCAGTCAGTACTTGCTTGATGAATAATGACACCGGTAATTATCACTCATTATGGACTCACTGTGAGGCAAGCCCAGTGGGCCTCTGCTGGTTTGAAATTGGTCTTCCAGCAGAGCAGGGGACCTGAGTAGCTCCTGGGAGCCCTGCCTGATCTGTTTGGGCCAGTGGCCCAGGTACTGTGTGTTCCACTGTGTCCCGTGGGCTGGCCTTGGGAGACTTGAGCTCATCATTGGCCTCTGCCCCTCTAAGAGGGCAGCAGGAAAAGCTTCATTTCTGTATCTGGCTAAAATGGGGTTGATGTGGGTTTTGGTAGATGGCAGGCTGTTTGGCAGACTCTGTGGGTTCTCAACTGAAGAATAACTTTAGATCTGCAGCAGAGAAAGGAGTTGATTCTATCAACCCTCACATCTCCTGACTGCAGGAGAGAGGGGTGGGTACGTGGAGAAAGAGACGGGCCAAGCTGCTGGGCATGTGCTGGGGGCAGGCGGAACATGGGAACATGTAGAATTTAGGGGTAGCTGTTTTTCTTCCTGGCTTCTGATGGCCTGGCTGGAGATGGGTCTCATGAAGGGTCTAGGAGCTGTGTTCTGCAGCAGTGGCTTGGCTCTGTGGTGGCAGCAGGTAGAGGGATGGTCACAATCCCTTTACTGAGTATTGCTGTGGAGTTTCCCAGAGGAGCAGAGACATTCGTGTTCCTGGAACTGAATTGCCAGTAGTCTTGGGATTGAGAGTGCACAAAGATGTGGGGGCGGCCTGGGCATGTCATCCAAAAAAAATGTGTCATTCCCCACCCCTGGCCCCTTGTGAAGAGCTCTGACTAGGTTCAGTGTGCATTTCAAACTTCTTTTCTTTTTTTTTTTTTTTTGAGATGGAGTCTCGCTCTGTCGCCCAGGATGGAGTGCAGTGGCCGGATCTCAGCTCACTGCAAGGCATTTCAAACTTCTAAATGCTGAAATCAGCAAGGCATGTGGGCGGCACCAAGGACTGTGGCCTCAGATGAAAGAGCAGGTGATCTGGGCTTGGCCATCCCCAATTTCAGGTGGAACCCTGCAGCCAGTTCCTTCCCTGTATCACCTTTCCACCTTCATTATGCCCTCTGTGAGTTGAGAGTTCTGTATACGTTTTCTAATTATATCATTACATCCTTATGAGGTTAGCATTTCATCTCCATTTTGCAGATTAGGAAACTGAGGATCAGAAAAATTAAATAACTTTTTCAGTGTCACACAGGCAGTGAGAGTCAAAGCCAGTATTTGTGTATTTGGTTTTTTGTAACTTTCTGTTAGGTTCAGAGGTACATATACAGGTTTGTTACATAGCTAAATTGCATGTCGGGAGGTTTGGTATACAGATTATTTCATCAGCCAGGTAGTAAAGCATAGTATCCAATAGGGAGTTGTTGGGTTTGTTTTGTTTTGTTTGTTTGTGTTTGTTTTGAGACAGGGTCTCTATTGCTCAGGTTGCTCAGGCCGGAGTGCAGTGACATGATCACTGTCACTCACCACAGCCTCAACCTCCCGGGCTCAGGTGATCCTCCTGCCCCAGCCTCCCAAGTAGCTGGCACCGCCATCCTGACTGATTTTTTTCTATTTTTTTGTGGAGACAGGGTTTCACACACAAAAAAAAATGTTGCCCAGGCTGGTCTCAAATTCCGGAGCTCTAGCCATCTGCCTGCCTCAGCCTCCCAAAGTGCTGGGATTACAGGTCTGACCCACCACACAGGCCCGAGATAGGTGGTTTTTGATCCTCACCCTCCCCACTCCCTCCACCCTCAAGTAGGCCCTAGTGTCTGTTGTTCCCTTCTTTGTGTTCAGATGTATACTCAATGTTTAGCTCTCACTTATAAGTAACAACATGTGGCATTTGATTTTCTGTTCCTGTGTTAGTTTGCTTAGGATAATAGCCATCCATGTTGCTGCAAAGGACATGATCTCATTCTTCTGTATGGCTGCATAGTATTTCATGGTGTATATTTATCACATTTTCTCTATCTGGTCTACCACTGATGGGCATTTAGGTTGATTTCATGTTTTGCTATTGTGACTAGTGCTATGATAACCATACATGTGCATGTATCTTTATGGTAGAACAATTTATATGATTTTGGGTATGTACCCAATAATGGGATTGCTTGGTGGAATGGTAATCCTACTTTGAGTTCTTTGAGAAATCTCCAAACTGCTTTCCACAATGGCTGAACTAATTTCCATCCCACCAGCAGTGTATAAGCACTCTGTGTTTTGTTTTGTTTGTTTGTTTTTGATGGGGGGCGGGGGGATGGAGTCTTGCTCTGTGGCCAGGCTGGAATGCAGTGGTGTAATCTTGGCTCACTGCAACCTCCACCTCCCAGGTTCAAGCGATTCCCCTGCCTCAGCCTCCTGATAGCTGGGACTATAGGCGCGTACCACCACCGTGCCCGGCTAATTTTTTTTTTTTTTTAATTTTAGTAGCGACAAGGTTCCACCATGTTGGCCAGAATGGTCTCGATCTCCTGACCTCATGGTCTGCTCGCCTCAGCCCCCCAAAGTGCTGGGATTACAGGCATGAGCCGCCTCGCCTGGCCAGCACTCCCTTTTCTCCATAACCTGACCAGCATCTGTTAATGTTTGACTTTTTAATAATAACTGTTCTGACTGGTATGAGATGGTATCTCATTGTGGTTTGATTTGCATTTTTCTAATGATTAGTGATGTTGACCATTTTTTCATATTCCTTTTGGCCACATGTATGTCTTATTTTGAAAAGCATCTGTTTGTGTCCTTTGCCCACTTTTTAATGGGGTGTTTTTTTGCTTGTTAACATGTTCAAGTTCCTTCTGGATTCTGGATATTAGACTTTTGTTGGGTGTATAGTTTGCAAATATTTTCTCCTGTTCTGTAGGTTGTCTATTTACTCTGTTGATAGTTTCTTTTGCTATGCAGAAGCTCTTTAGTTTAATTAGGTCCCATTTGTCAATTTTTGTTTTTGCCACAATTGAAAAGCCAGTATTTGAACCTGGATCGTCTTAACTCCAGAACCCACCCTGTCTCTACCATGCTAGGCTGTCTGCAAGGTCCTTATTGGTTCTCCATGGCAACAGGGAAACAGCCCTGATGCTTCTTACTAACATAGTCCCAGGGCCTCTGCTTGCATTCTTCTTTTTCCACACACTCTGCCGAGCCTGGATTATACCTTAGGCTGTGGGAATCAAAGGCTGGGTGGTACCAGGCTGCTGGAGCCTTCTGTGTGGCTCTGGAGTCAGGAAACTGGAGATTTGAGGGGGCACACAGGGAGATGTTGCAGTAATTCCAGTGAGAGATGACTCACTGCTTATCTGAGAAGTTGGGGCAAAGCTGCCACTTGTGACCATACCGTGAATAGGGAAGAAATTGCCAGGTAGACAAAACATCCTCAAATATTACTGTATTTTTTTCCCGTTTTTGGTCCTCTCCAGGGTAATCTATTACCTGGGGAAATCAGACCTCACCTGACACCTCCTGTTGTCATTCACCTGGTGAACACAAGGGGCCATGTCACAGCTGTCCTTCTGCCACTCCACATGCTCTGGAGAGCTGGACTCCTCAGCAGTGCTTGGTCCACAGGAGAGAAGGATAGGGCAGAACCGTGACAGCCAGGGGAGGTGATAACCACATGCTCATCTGCTTCCCAGCTCTTGCTTTTATACCCACGCCCCACAGGGAGACAGCAATTATCCGCTGGACCCACTTTACAGATGAGGACATGAGGCTCAGAGAGGTGCAGTGGTTGCCCAAGCTTATGAAGCCAGGGAGCTGCAACGGCCTGGGACAGCCACGTTTTCCGTCACGGTGGTATTTTCTGTCCCCGCCTCCAAGGGCCGAGAGCGGTTATCCCTGCTAGGGCAGGGTCCTCACTGCTCCACCCACCCTCATCTCTGCCCTGAGAGTCCCCAATACAGGTGTCTATAGAATGGGAAAGGCTGGCACCCTTCAAAGGACGCCAGGAGCATTGGATGAGCACTGCCCAGCTGGCCCCTGCCCACCTTCCGCAGGAAGCCCGCCTGCGTGAGTTCTGAGAGCCTTCCTAGCGCTGAGCTGCAAAGAAACTGGAGCCCTCTCCGCCTCCATTGCAGAGGGGACACGCTGACCAGGATGGAAGTTGGGGGACTGGGTGTGGGGAGAAGCCATCCCACTGCAGGGGCCGAGGCTATCCATCTTTGTGCCCCTGGTTCCATGCCAGTGCCTGAGGCATGGGAGGTTCTTGGAAATGTAGTCAGATGCTGGGTTAAGCCCCGGGAGGGGCTACGAATGCTTCTGCTAGGAACTCGTAGAGGGGCGGCACAGAGAGGATCTTTGATGCCACCAACACTCAGAGAGTCTCTGGCTTTCGTGAGGTCATGCCTCAGGAGAGGAGACACTTCTCCTTTTCATTTGTAAAACAGAAATGATATTTGTCACCTTTTCTTCCCTGAGGCCTAAAGAGACGACAAAATGCTGCTGGTCCCACCCTGAGCCCGTGGACTCCACAGCAGGGTGTGGGGTGGCCCCTGACAGGCCTGGACGGTTTGCTCTGTGCTTGCTGGTGGACACGCTTCAGCCCTCTGTCTCCATTGCCCCAAATCTGGTCTGTGGCTCCTGGGCCCCCACCAGCATGGAGGGCAGGGGTGGGCCCCAGGAGCCCCTGACCACCAGTGACTTCTTGTCTCCAGCCGCCCTCCTTCCTCTTAATCCCCCCTGACCCCCGGCCACCTCCTCACAAGGATGGCTGTGTGCTGAGGGACTGTGGCTTCCCTGGGCCCTGGGAAATTTATCACTGAGGTTTCAGAGGACTCTATGAAAAGGATCTGGAGAAAAAGCGTGGAAAATAAACAAGCCAGTTCCCAGCTCAGCCTCTCCTGAATGCCACAAGTAAACAGCCACCTCGGAGGCCAGCCCGGGATGTTCTTATTTGGCCTCTGTGGTTACACCTGCCCCTTCCCCGCCCAGTTCCTCCTCCTTGACTTTGAGAGCCTCATAAGTCAGAGAACACACCCTCCGCTGGCCAGTCCTTGTGCTGCAGGGACGCTGGTGGCCGGACACAGGAGGAACATGTATATGGGAGAGAAGACGGCCAGGGGTCCCAGCTCAGCCCTGCTCCCTCTGAGTCAGTCCCAAGCCTGGACCCTCCCCAGCAGGCAGACGGTGACCTCTTGGTTGGTTGGTGAGTTTAACTTTGATGGTGCAGAATGATGGGACTTTTCTCCAGTTTTGTGGCATCTGAGAACTTTTACTTCTTAAACATTGCTTTAGGTTGGATAGACCAAAGCTAATTTTCTCGTTATGTCTCTCCAAGGTGGGGCCTACCTGTGAGCAAACCCTCATACGTTCATTTACTTTGTAGGCTACCTGAACAAAAATGTCAGATTTCTTTGCTTTGGGCTCGATCCTATCAGCTCAGGGCTGGTGGTGTAAGGTGGCACCAATGATTTCCAGAAACTCAGGCACTCTTCTGAGTGACTAGGTCTGTGGGATAGGAAGCACATTTTCCATCTCTTAATAACTTCGATTTACTTAGTGACCAACTTTAAAACCAAGCACCGGGTGAGAAGCGGGAGAGCCAGGCTTGGCAGCAGAGGGTCCTCACCTTGCCTCCAGGGAGTGGCTGAGGGCTCTTCTCATTCTCTGTGGCTGTGCTGAGCTGAGTCTGCAAGCCTCTGGGATTTGGGGAGTGGGGCACTGCCAGACGGTTCTGGTTCCTGCTTTGTCCTGCTGCTGCCAGACTTCTGGAGGGGGTGGTTGTAGGGTGAGTCCTGCATTCCGCACGTCCACTTGTTCCAATTCTACATATTGGGCTTCCGAAGAAAGTTCTGGTTCATAAGACGGCTTCACAGCTTAGCCGTCTGCAGACTAGTCTGCAGGTTGATCGGCTTTCTGTCGTGTGTGTGCTGTTCTTGTTCACACATGCCGTGCCGATGCCTGCCTGTGCCTGTGCCAGCCCCAGCCCACACAGCTACCTGAGATTTAGCCCTGGGCGTCCCCCCCACCCTTTCCCGCTTCCCCCTTCTCCTCCCTTCCTTTCCAGCTGCCTCGCCATCTGCAGGATTCTGGAAAGTGCTAACGTGTGTGAGCCAAACAGTGCTATCTGAGGAAATATTTTGAAAACACCCTGGGCCACCCGCTTCCCCACACTGTGACTACGCTGATTTTCAGCAAGGAATTCCCAACTCCAGCCACAGGACAGGGCTACAGGTGCCTGGCTTTCCTCTGGAGACTTCCAGGGGCTTGTCAGGGACCCAGAGACAAGCTGAGGGCCTGTCCTGCAGGGTTGAGGATAGACATGTCTGAAGAGGCCCCGAGAACAGGAACCTAGAACCTGCCAGTCATGAAGCAGTGTCAGCCACCAGAGGATGAAGAACCGACCGTGACCTCACAGGTCAAGCACTTGCCTTCTTTTTACCCTGACACATGCTATTTCTCTTTCACTTTTCTTCCTTCTTTTGCATCTGGTGTAGGTGTCTGGGGGTAGCATGCACAGGAAACAATCATAGTAAGAGCAGCTGGCGTGCCTAGCACTACCCTGAGCACCTCCAGGGCGTCCTCGCTGAGTTCTCACTGGAAGCTCCAGAGGTGGCTCCGGTTATTCCCAACATTTTACAGATGGGAAGACAGAGGCAGACAGGCCGGATAAGTTGCTGACATGCCACAGCTGGTGAGGGGCAAAGCCGGGCCCAAACCCCGCAGCTGACTCCAGAATCTGTGCTCTCAGTACCACCTGTGTGTGCATCTGTCCCGTTGTGGCTGCACCGAGAGGAGAAACGGCACACAGACATTCATTTTCAAACCGTGGCCAGTGCATGTCATTGCATTCTGACCGGGAAGCTCTGGCAATGCTGGCATTGCATGGCCCATTGTGGGCACTAGCAGTGAGCCTCGGCCTTCTCCAGGTCTGACTCTGGTACCTGTTGGCTGCCCTGGGTGGGGCATTTTGGATTCTGCATCAGGGTCTTTTGCCCGCTCTGCTGATTCTGCTCCCCGTGCCCTGACCTGGTCACAGGAAGGGTGCAAATGGCAGCGGGTATGGCCTCAGTTAGCAAGGGGGAGCTGGCAGATCAGGGACTTCTGCCTCCCTAGTCGCCATTCCAGCAAGACAGAAACCCCGCCCTGAGTGACGTCTGGCCCTGTGATCCTTCAGCAAATATTTCTCCCCCAGCCTCACCTGGACTCGGTATCCCACGTTCCAAATTGTCCTCATTTCCCAGACACACACACCCTGCTCTCTGTAGCCTTCCCAGCTGCCAAGGACATTCCCTTCTTCCCCCTTTTTCCCTTGGCTTGGATGCCATGTTCTCCTGGAAGCCTGGGTGGTGACCCTCCCCATGGCTGCCCATGGGTCCCCCTCGCCGCACTTTGCCCACGGTATTGTGATTGCTGGTTCAGTGATCTGTGGTCTGCACCAGGCAACGGGATCTGCAAGGGCAGGACAGCTGTCTGCCTTGTTCATCCTTGTAGCCCCCGACTTAACAGTGAGTGCCGCTCCCTGTTTATGGAAGGAATGAGTGACAGATGTGGCACAGGACCCTCGCGGGCTGCTGGCTGGGAGGGTGGGGCAGGCCCAGTCCAGGATGCTTCTGTGAGGGAGTGCTTCGTGTCTGGGGAGGGTGGCAGGAGTCATGGTGAGTGGGAGGGGTGGCTAACACGGGCCAAGGAAGGGACAGGAAGAGTGGGACCCCAGCACATGGCCTCTTGAGGTCATTATCCCGTGGGTATTGGGCTGGGATACTGAAGATGAGCCTGA
Source organism: Piliocolobus tephrosceles (assembly GCF_002776525.5). Classification (NCBI taxonomy): domain Eukaryota; kingdom Metazoa; phylum Chordata; class Mammalia; order Primates; family Cercopithecidae; genus Piliocolobus; species Piliocolobus tephrosceles. The sequence continues at coordinate 68,228,687 of NC_045442.1, forward strand.
AACCCTTCTAGAAGCCTCTCCAGTCCCGCCACTAGTCTGTCTGCCTGCCCTGGATACCCCTTTTTGGGCTGGTGGCTGGCTGCACGCTGGGCCCACTGCTCAACCCCACCAGCATGTGGACAGCCGTTCAGCCGCTCAACGGCCCAGTCCCCATCCCCAAATAACGAGGCCTCCCGTGGCTGAGTCGTTTCCCTGAGCAGAGAGAAGGAAGTCCTGCTGGCCGGCTGCCTCCCCATGGGTGGGTAGAAGTGTTCTGTGGCCCCAGCTCCAGCCCTCAAGCTGTCTGTCCTTGCAAAAGTAGTGGGGCGCAGAGTGCTGGGTTCTTGGGCGTCACCTGTCCAGGTATTGCTCACCTATGCTCATGCTGACACTGCAAGATGGAGGGACTTTCAGGCTGGAAGAGAGGAGACCTGGGTGCCCCAGTAACCACCTTTGATTCCCACTGTGATGAGTCCACAAAGGTGAACATGAGGGAAGACTTGGGGAAGGCTTCCTGGAGGAGGCAGGCATTCCAGTGCATGAGGGAAGCTGGGCAAAGGCACGAGGCTGGGAAAGTTCAGATCGAAGACAGGGACTGGTGAGGAGCCTGACTGGACTGAACTGAAATGTATAGATGCACAAGGAGAGAGAGACAGGCAGGGTGGAGCTGTGGTTACGCACATAGGCTCTAGAGCCAGGCTGCCTTCATGGGAACCCCAACTCCCCACTTACTGGCTGTGTGGCCGTGGCCAAGTAGCTTACCTTCTTTGTGCTCAGTTTTCTCACTACTGGTACCCACCACATGGGGATGATATGGGAATAAAATGTATTTCTATACAAGTGTCGAGAGCAGTGCCTGGCACACTGAGCATCAAGAAGGGTGAGCTGATATCATATAGGTATATGTTTTAATGCAGCTAGAAAAGGAAATCGAGGTCAGATCATAGAGGCCCTTGAATGTCATTCTTTCCATTCACTAAGCACCTGCCATGTGCCAGATTCTTCACAGTCATTCTCACCAAGCCCCCTACAACCCGGCAAGGTTGTTATCAATGTCTGCATTTCACAGATTAGGAAACTGAGGCTCAGAGAGGTTGAGTAACCTGCCCAAGGTCACTCAGTCAGGGAGAGTCAGAGCCAGTAATAACACCCAGGTCTGCTATCTCTTGAGTCTTCCCTCAAAGTGAAGATTGGAGAGACATGGCAGGGGCATCACAGGGATGAGCCCTGGGCGGGGGGCTGCAGTCAGGAGCAGAGCAGGAATGTGGCAACTGTGGGTCCCTGGAACAGGGCGGAGACGGGGAGAGATGCCAGGCGGGCCTGGAGGGTAGGGAGGCCCGGAGGCCACAGGATACAGCTCACCATTCATAGCCCAGGGCAAACCATTGAGTCATTTGGGGAAAACATGACATCACTGAGTCTCACTGTCTGCCGCCCACCGGCTGTCTGCCCTCTGTGGTTCTCCTGATGACCTCAGTGCTCCAAGTCCTGCAAGGGGACCCACACACCCCAGGTCGCAGGGCCAGGTCAGCACCCCAGCTTCCTGCACTGGGTTTCCCTCCCCAGCCACTGTCTCCCACTTTCCCACCTCTCCTCTCCCTGCCTGGGGCCCTTGCCCCAGCCCTACTCATACACACTGCTGAGGCAGAAGCTTCTGGAAGTGGCACTGGGCATGAAGAGCTTCCAGAAGGGCTTCCATGCCAAGCCCTTGATTGGAATTCCAGGCGGGGAGGGGACAGCTCAGAAGCCTGTGTTGAGCTTTTAGAGTTACTTTTCCTTGAGAATGGTGCTGCTGTTTGGGTGGGATCACTTTTAAAAAGTAGAGCCTGGTAGAGCTATGTGACCAGCACTATGCCATGACCTAGAGGAGATTCCGACTGACGGGCAGGCCCTGCCTTCCTGGATAATACAGTTGAGTGTCTGAGAGTTCTTTCTGTACTAAGTATCTTTGAGCTGAGTGCTTTATTTTCATCCATCTGATTGCACAAGGTAGTCTCATTTTACAGATGCCATCCCTGAGGCCCAGAGAGGTTAGGCAACTTGTCCAAGGCCACACAGCCAGGATTCACACCCATAACTGTCCAACTCCAGATGTGCTCTTAGCCACTCTGCCATCCGGCCACAAGTGAAGCCACCAGAGAACCATAGAAGGTGGAACATACGCAACATTTGCCCCATAAATTGTACAGTGCAGACAGCAAGTACAGGGAGTTTTCATGTCAGAGTGTAGGTCACTCCCCAGAGTGGCTTGAAGTCTGTAGATCCATTTAGGAGAACATCCAGCTTCACTGGCTGTGCAAATCCCACCCGTGCAGCTGTTTGGGGTGAGAAGTTTCTTTAAATGTCTGTTGACTCTCCTCTCTGGAAGGAGCACGGGGACTCAGGGGGCGCCTGTCCTGGTGTTGGTGGCCACACCTGGAAACGGACTATGAGTCAAGCCAGGGGCCCAGTGCCAGCTTCTTTGGCCTGTCTGTGGGTGCAGATGCCAGCCTTTGCAGCTGCTGCTGCAACTCACAGCTCTCCCTGTGCCGCCCCCATCAGGCCAGCTGGAGGGGAGGGGCCAGTGGCTGGGCCCTGTGCAGAGTGATACCCTCTCACCTTCGCAAGGGAAGTGTGATTATCCTTGCTTTCCAGGTGAGGACACTGAGACTTAGAGAAGTTTTCTGGCTGCTTGAGCTCCCTCGGCGGGAAAGAGGTAGAACCCAGACTCAAGTCTTCTTTCTGCAGGGAGATGGGCAGTTTCTTCCTAGAGGAGGGAGGAGCCAGCCTGCCCTCTGGCACTGGGTGGCACAGCCCTGTTCGGTTCTCTGGGGCTTGCACTTCTGATTCATTCTGCAGTCACCGGCTGCCTGTGATTCAGGCAAATGACCCTCTAGGGTAGGAGAAAAGCTCTTGGAGCACTTAATGAAGCCATAGAGGTCCTTTTCAGGCTTTGGGAAATGTTCCTTCTCCACCAAGATGCCAACACCACCCTGGTCCTGGCGGTACCGGTCCCTGGAAGGGCCTCACTGCGGTGACTGATTACCTAGCATGCAGCACATTGCCATTGCTCTCAATGGGCAGGTGCTGTGGGGACACAGGTCTGCTGGCCTGCCATCTTCTGGGGTCCCCCATGCCTTTTAAGGCCTACATCAATGCACCCCAAGCCTCAGTTCTGTGTAGTTTGTACAAGTCTGGCCCCTACCCCAAGGATTTCTGGGAAGCCCCCAGGAATGCTGCTAAGTCCACAGTCTGCCCTCCCCAGCCCCAGTCTCATCAGGCTTCAGGGGTGGCCATTCCTCCCCTATAGGAGAGAGAGAACTCAAACCAGTAACTCCCCCTCCTCAGACTCGGGCCCAATCATTGCAGTAATAATTTCTGGGGAGCTGTCTTTGTTCTTGCAGAGAAGGCGGCCTTTAAAGTTAGACTGGAGGGGCCATTTTGCTTCCAGTTGCCCCCAAATTTTCCTTTCTGTGATAGGATTTGTCCTTTGTCTCTGCCTAAATTCAAAGACTTGTTAAAATGACTTTTCTCAAACAAGAGGCTAGCCTCAAAATAACTTTGCCTCTACAGATAGAAAACTGGAATCTACTTTTATTTTGGCTTTACTTTTATTAAATTTTATAAAATCAATAATACATGTCCACGGTGCAAAGTTGAAAAGGCACAAAACAGTCTATGTGCAGTCTCTTCCCATGCCGGACTGGGACACTCAGCATTGTTAGTTTCGTGTATGTGTAAGCTGCATTTAAATTGTCCAGCTTTAAAACAAAACCCTTCCCTGTTTCACAATTAGGTCGACCGAGGTACAACCTGAAAAATAACCTGGAAATAGCATCGGGCCCCTTGCAGCGTCCAACTCTTCCCAAGGACTGTTATTATGATAAGGATCATTGCTAAGGCTGCCCCTTCCCAAGCAGTGCTGCTGCCCACAGTCCCAGCCCCCAGACCTGAGCAGCCACCCACGCAGCATGAATGCAGCCAGCCCCAGCCTGCCCGCTCAGCTTCCAAGCCTAGCAGTCTCAGGCTCTGGGCTAACCCTGCCCTCCCAGCTGCCCCTTCTACATTGTCCCCTCTTGTCTTGCAGGGCAGTAGCCACAGCTGGGGCTGTGGGGTCAGGGCATGGCAAGGGTGATCTGACCAAACTATGCTGCCTCTTAGCCAGACTGTGTATTCGGAGTCCCCTAAGCTCGATGTTTTTTGTTTGTTTGTTTGTTTATTTATTTGAGACAGGGTCTCACTCTGTCACCCAGGCTGGAGTGCATCGGTACAGCCATAGCTCACTGCAGCCTTGACCTCCCAGGCTCAAGTGATCCTCCCACCTCAGCCTCCCAAGTAGGTGGGACTTCAGGTATGCTCCACCTAATTTTTAAAGTTTTTTTTTTTTTTACAGAGGGGATCTTTCTATGTTGCCCAGGCTGGAGCTTGATTGCTTGTTTGTTTGTTTGTTTGTTTGTTTGTTTGTTTTGAGACAGGGTATTGCTCAGTTGCCCAGGTTTGAGTGCAGTGGCACGATCTCGGCTCACCACAACCTCTGCCTCCAG
>NC_045442.1:68233198-68244367 GCF_002776525.5 Piliocolobus tephrosceles
TTTTTTTTTTTTTTTTTTAAAGAAGGTATCCTATCAGCTGCCTCTGAGCCACTGGCTGAGAAGGGAAGTCCATGAAGCATTTAACAGTAGTAACAGCACCACCACTTGTAAAATTCAAGTACAGTGGGTAAATACAGAGAAGAATGCAGCAAATCGCTACCAATCCCACCACCCAGATGGAACTCCAGCCTAGACGATAGACCGAGACTCTGTCTTGACAAAAAAAAAAAAAACAAAGTGGCTTAGCTGGGCTTGGATCTCCAATGTGCTGGGCCCCAGTCACCAGGTTCCTAACCCCGTGCTGCCAGGCTTCCCCAGAGGGTCTCATGAACTCAATAATCTGCCCCCTTCATCCACAAGGTAACCTCTCATTCCCCAGAGCTCATGTAATAACAAGAGTAGTAATCATAGTAAACCTTCTTTACCCTTTACTATGTGCAAGACATTGTTCTAGAAGCACACACATCGATCACTGAGTCCTCACAGCACTCCCAGGGGGTAGGTGCTGTCCTTATACCCTTTTTGCAGATGAGAAGCCCAAGACACAGGAGCTTGCCTGATGAGCAGCCCATGTTTAAAGGACAGCGAGGAGCTGGCCTCTAGGGAATGCAGGGCTCTTCTTGTACCCAGAAGGGAGGCACCCTGCCTCTTCTCTGTGGAGCCTTTGGAAATGACCTCCGAGGGTCCCCTGCTCAACACAGCTCTGTGGGTCAAGAGCAGGAGCGTTTGAGGCACAGATAGATGATGTCTGGACCTCTCCCCGGATGCCTCCTCATGTCTGACCTTGGGGGCGCAGTGCCAAGGGGAAATTTAATAACATACCAGGTTTCTCCTTGCCCTGGTACAGGTTCCTTCCCTTCCCTTCCCTCCTCCCTGCATCCTTCCTTCCTTTCTTCCTTCTTTCCTTACATATTTATCCAGTGCCATACAGCGATAGCACACACATGTTACCTCTGATACAAGGTGAAAAGTGATATGAATGGTGCAAGGTAGAGAGAGGAATGGTGCTGGGAGAGGAGCATGTGGTACTAGGCCCTCCCTTCACATCCTGGCCTCAAACTTCCAGCCAGGTGGCTTTGGGCGGGTCGCTCAGCGTCTCTGGACCTCTGTTTCTCATCTGGATGATGAGGGAGAGGTTGGAGGTGAGGACCCAGGTTGCCTGCCAGGCTCTTGTGAGAATTGGAGGTGTAAAAGAGCTTTCTTTTTTTTTTAGACGAAGTCTTGGGAGAGGGGTTAGATGGCGGGAGAGGGGTTAGACTAGGGCCCTGGGGGATTGGTTATGGCTGTAGGGGAGGATGGAGGGAGGCTCTGGGGATGTGTGGGGTTTGGGCTTGGCGGTAAGGGACGGGTGGAATTTGGCCTGGCACAGATGGGGGAGGGGGTGGTGCTTTGGGCACCACCAACCCTAGGCTCATGGTTGCCACCCTCCCTTCAGGCACCGCCTTCCCTTTTCTGCATTTCCACCCAGAGATGGACTGTCAGCTTTGAATTCTTTTTAGGAAGTGACTTTATTGTTTTTTTTTTTTCTCTATCTAAGGCAGGCAGAATATTATTTTTATAATAATGCTAGATGCTTAGTATGTAAAATTCAAGTACAGTGGGTAAATACAGAGAAGAATGCAGCAAATCGCTACCAATCCCACCACCCAGATGGAACTATTTAGCTATTTGGTCCGTATGCGTATAGATACCTCAATAGGCAGGCCTACCTGGCGGGCGTGGGAGCACGGGGGCTGGAGGGCCAGAAAGTTTTATAAGCACAGGGAAAATGCACAGTTTAATTTACCTTCAGGCCAGAGTTGTAAAGATTGTCTGACCTGAAACAGCCCTTCCCTTCTGTCCGCTGCCTTCATAACTGTATCGGATGGGGAAAGAGAGAATGGGGAACTCTCAGGCCATGGCCTTCAAAATCTCCCCATTCAGACAAATTTCAGAAAAGGAGCCAGTCTCGGTGAGCATATTCCAGCTCTAGAACAGTGGCTTTCCACCTTTTAGACTAAAACCTCAGACACAGACATCCACACATAACTGAAACAAAAGCCTTATGAAACCCATATTTTGGCTGGGCACAATGGCTCATGCCTATAATTCCAAACACTTTGGGAGGCTGAGGTAGGAAGATCACTTGAGCCCAGGGGATCGAGGCTTCAGTGTTTGCAGCGTTGTACTCCAGCCTGGGCAACAGAGTGGAAAAAAGAAACTCATGCTTATCAACTCGTGCTTATCATTATGATACAGAGGCATTCTGATATTTTCTAATCTACACAATGCTGTTGTGTTTAAAAAAGAAAAAGAAAAGTTTATCTTAACCTACCAAATTGTTGGCACAGCCTGCCGTTTGAGAAATGTCACTGTTGACCAGCGATTTTCAAGCGTTCGTGTGCGTCAGACTCAACTGCAGAGTGTGCTGAAACAACTTGCTCCCAGTCCTGAGGTTCTGAGTCATTAGGTCTGGAGTGGGACCTGAGAATTCGCATTTCCACCAAGTTCCCAGGAGGGGCTGATACTGCCAGTCTGGGGACCCCACTTTGAGACCCACCCTCCTAGAGTGTTTTTAAGGCAACATGCTCCCTTGGCAAAGACCATCAGGGGATTTGCTTTATTGAATGGATGAGAATTGCTGATCGCTAACATGGAAACTGTGGATCTCTGAGATACTTGAGAATGCTGGTCAGGCACTGTCATTGGGATCTTTAACACCACCCTCCTAATATCCAGCTCACACTATTAATATATAGTGTTGAATGTAGAAAAGGTCTGCTAAGCAAAAGGACATTTATGCCTAGCCCTGGTTGAATTCCCTGCCTCTCAAATCCCAGACCCGCAGAACATAAAACCCTCCCGGCCTTTCTGAAAACACTGTTCTTCTAAAGGCAATGAAAGGCGCTATTTAGCATGTGGGTTTCACCTTTCTGTTTTTTTAAAGGGAAGAAGGTAGGTCAAGCGTGACTGCCCCATGGGGAAGGCTATCCCCGCTGGCTCTGGTAGGGGCCTGGTGGGTTTCACTGGCAGTCCCCAGTTTCCCAGCTTTAACCGGAAATTTTCCTGGCATTGTAGCACACAGCAGCACCTCGGCCTTGCAGCCTGCCAGCTTTGGAGACTGGCCTATATCCCAAACTGCTTCTGCTCTCCAACCAGGAACTGGCGGCCCCCACCCCTAATCCTCCTCCTCTGTAGCCTTGGGGCCCCCATGGGCCCCTCCCCAGCCTCACAGCCCTCCAGAAGCCAGCTCTCAGCTGGGAGCAGCTTCGCAAGGGAGGGGAGTGTTAAATGGGCACAGAGCACCTCTGTTCCAGTAACAATGGCCCGTTGATGACAGATTCTGCCCAGGTCAACCCCCTCAACTGGACTTTGGGGACGAGAAAGGACTCCAGCCCCCGCAGGCAGCTATTTCTGGGTGTGAGATTGATGCAGAGGCCCGAGCCTCTGTCTGCCCACAGAACCTCATTCTTTAGGCCCTGGTGCAGCAGGGAGAAATGCCCATCCCAGGGCAGTGTAAGGGCCCAGGAGTGATTCCGTTCCATCCAATTCAACAGACAGTTATTGAACAGTCCTGGCCACTGAGGTTTGGTGCTAAGTAGCTATGGGGAATAAGAATAACTGCTGACATGAATTCAGTGCTTCTTACTGTCAACCCCGCCCCTGACTGCCCAGTAGTCTCTAGGGAACTTACAAAAAATCCCAGGCACAGATTCCCCCTACCTCGGAATCTTCAGGGGTGAACCCTTGGCACTGATATTTTTTAAAAGCTCTCAGAGTGATTCTCATGCCCAGCTGGGATGCAGCATCCCTGGCCTCCAGTCTGTCAGACGCTGTGCTAAGCATTTAACTTGGAGTACCCCATTTAAGGAAGCAGGTGCTTATGGGATGCTGAAATATGGCCCCCACAGATGTCCATGTATGAGCCACCAGCACCTGTGGATATGTGAGCTTGCATGGTAGGGACTGTGCAGATGGGATTAAGTTAAGGATTTTGAGTTGAGAGATTATCCTGGATTATCCAGGAGAGCCCTAAATATGATCACAAGCATCCTTATAAGAGGGAGGCAGAAGATTTGACTACAGAAGAGGAGTGTCAGAATAATGCATGGTGAGAAAAACTATCAGCCATTGCTGGTTTACAGATGGAGGAAGGGGGCATGATCCCTGGAAAGCAGGTAGCCTCCAGAAGCTGGGAAAGGCGAGGCTGCAGACTCTCCAGAAGGAACCCAGGCCTGCTGGCACCTCCATGTTAAGTCAGTGAAACTGACCTCACACTTCTGACATGCAGAACTGTACGATAGTCAGTGTGTTATTCCAGCTAGGTACGGTGGCTCATGCCTATAATTCCAGCACTTTGGGAGGCTGAAGCGGGAGGATCACTTGAGACCAGGAGTTTGAGACCAGCCTGGGCAACCTGATGAAAACCCTGTCTCTACAAAAAAAAAAAAAAAAAAATTAGCTGAGTGTGGTGGCACCCACCTGCCCCAGCTACTCAGAAGCTGAGGTGAGAGGATCTCTTGAACCCGAGAGATTGAGGCTGCAGTGGGCCATGATCACACCACTGCACTCAGCCTGGGCAACAGAGCATGACCCTGTCTCAAAAAAAAAAAAAAGGAAAGAAAGTAAGTGTTGTTTGAAGGTACTAAGTTTGTGGCGATGTGTTACAACACAACAGCAGTAGGAAACAGATACAGGGCTGTCGTTAACCCTGCTTTACAGATGAAGCGGGGGGGGGGGGGCAGGCAGTCACCTGGGCTCACCCAGCTAGTGGGCTACCGAGCCGGAAGAACCAGGGTGTCTGACCACTTCTTCACTGCCCGCCCCACCTCACCACACTGCCCCCTCTTGTCAGTCAGACAGACATGGCTTCACTCAGCTCTGTCATCTTCTGTCTGTGTGTCCTGTGCTGCTGGTAAGGCTTGTTTGGCCAGGGGGAGGTCCCAGGAAGGGGAGGTGTGGAGACCAGTTGGAAAGATAGAGTGGGACAGGTTGTCCCCAGGTGGAAGAGTTTGGACTTGATTTTGGAGGAATGGAGCCCACAGAGCACTGTCTGGTCTCCTCTGCCGTATTTCTTGATGATGCCTCAGACCCGCAGGCCTGCTGAGTCTTTGAGATCTAACATACTGTAGCAACCTAGCTCCCATTCAGAACCTCAGGATTGGGACCAGAAGCACCATTCTACTCCTTGTCACCCACAGCCAGTGACAGCCATTTATCTGGGACGGCCAGTGAGCTCCTGTTTCCCAGGAAGCCAGCAGTGGCCTGGTGCCAGCAAAATATGTTTCTTCCAAGATTCTCCTAGAACCGTGTATTTGGGGCTATGCTTTTTTGTTTGTTTGTTTTTTCCTGAGACCGAGTCTTGTTCTGCTGCCCAGGCTAGAGTGCAGTGGCTCGATCTTGGCTCACTGCAACCTCTGCCTCCTGGGTTCAAACAATTGTCTTGCCTCAGCCTCCTGGGTAGCTGGGATTATAAGCGCATGCCACAATGCCGAGCTATTTTTTGTATTTCTAGCAGAGACGGGGTTTTACCATGTTGTTCAGGCTGGTCTCGAACTCCTAAACTCAAGTGATTCACCTGCCTCGGCCTCCCAAAGTTCTGGGATTACAGGCGTGAGCCACTGCGCCTGCCCAAGGCCATGCATACTTTTTAGAGTAAAAGTATGAAATACAAACAAATACAGAGAGTTGTCCATATGAGGCAGGAAAATAGGGTCTAGAGGCAGGGAGTGTAAGGCCAATTCTCACTTCAGCTATAACAGGAAATATCCTCTGCATAGCGCAGTGCTCCGTAAATGACTTTGTAACTTTACTTCATCCTCTTCATTTACATAGGGTGCACCCGAAATAACAAATGGAATCCTCTAGGGGGTGTTTAAACTCACCAAACTTCTGTAATGGGCTGTTTGTTTGTTTGTTTGTTTGTTTGTTTGTTTGTTTGTTTTGAGACACAGTCTCACTCTATCACCCAGGCTGGAGTGCAGTGGCGCAATCTCAGCTCCCCGCAACCTCCGCCTCCCGGGTTCAAGCGATTCTCATGCCTCAGCCTCTTGAGTAGCTGGGATTACAGGCATGCGCCACCACGCCCAGCTAATTATTGTAGTTTTAGTAGAGACGGGGTTTCATCATGCTGTCCAGGCTGGGTCCAAACTCCTGACCTCAGCCACCCAAAGTGCTGGGATCACAGGGGTGAGCCACCGCACTCGGCGGACGGCCTTTTGAGCTCCTGTGCTCAGGCCACCCCACACTGTGGAGTGCACTTTCTCAGTAAATCCCTTCGTCCCTTCCTTGCTTTGTGCTTTTTGTCCAATTCCGTGTTCAAGACACCAAGAACCTGGACACCCTCCACCTTCAACACAAAGCCGCACCACAAGTTGGTGGCAGGTCCTGAAAGATCAGTTCCTGACCAGGACTCTGATCTGCCCACTGCTGTACAGCTGCTCCCTTCTGGCTCAGTTCGCTCGCTCAGACCTAGAGCACAGTGGCTGAATTCGTGGACTGTGGAGCCAGGTTTCCTGGGTTCAGATCCCAGCTCTGCCTTTAACTAAGGGTAAGTTTTCTCATCCCCTTGCCTTTGATGGGGATGGTGACTATTATCTATGAGCATTATCCAGGGTTCTTCCAAAGATTAAGTACATTCATGTACATGAAGTACTTGGAACAATTCCTTGTTCATTGTGTTAACTTCTGTTACTATTCAGCTCCTGTAGGGCAGGGGCTGTGTCTTGTCCTTCCTGTTCCTAGTGCCTGGTTCCATGCTTGGCCCCAGAGCACGTGCTCAGCAGATGAATATATTTGTTTTATGTGAGCTTTTATCACTCAAGGATTCTTTAGGTACTTTCCCAAAAGCTTTCAGTCTCACAAATTTCCATCTTAGTTCTTCAAATATTTATTCTCCTCCTTCCTGCCTGGGAGCTGCCGCAAAATTGCCATAGAGCAGCCTAAAGCTTGCTCTGCCCCTTGCAAAGTACAGCAAGCAATTGAAAGATAACCCACATGTCCCAAACCTCCCAGCCAGAGTTCCTGTGCTGCGCAGCTGGCATGGCTGCCCCAGCCTCCTTCACTCCGAGGCCACGCTCGGCCGACCCGCTGAGGTTGCACAGAGCTTTTTGGGCCCTGTAGCAGCACCGCTTGGGCAGCAAGCCTTGCATGGTCCCGCAGGACTCACTGCCTGCAGCCACTAGTCCCAGCTCCCCTCCTTAACAGAACCCACACCATGTGTTCCAGCTGATGGGGGATCACATATCATGCTATTCCCTCCAGGATCCTGTCCCCTGTTTTTCTCCCCCTACCAAGAGGAGTAGCATCCTCATTTAGCCTTTCCCTCAGAAAGTCCCCACGCTTATTACTACACATGAATAGACCCCAGGAAGGTCACTTGCTCATGGTTCTGCAAAAAGCTAAACTCCAGTTGAGTTCCAGTTTAAACCCAACTAGTTCACTCCTCTGCCCTAGGGAGGCCATTTCTGCTCAATCTTACTGCCCCGCCTCTAATTCCATTTTGCAAAGATCTCTTGAAACCCTGCCTGCTGTTGTGGGAGCTAGTTTTCTTTTCTTTTCTCTTTTTCCTTTTCATTACACGGTTTCATTTTGACTTAATAGTAGAGTCACATGCAATTTTAAGAAATCGTACAGAGAGGTCTCATGAATCTGTTACCCACTTCCCCCATGGTAACATTTTGCGAAAGTCTAGCCTAATGTCACAGCCAGAATATTGACCTCATACAGAATCCCTTGTGTTGCCCTTTTATAACTACACTCACTTCCCTCCTGCCCCCACCCCTTCCTTGACCCTTGGCAGTACTAGTCTGTTCTCTATTCTTACAGTTTTGTCATTTCAGGAATGTTCTATAAATGGAATCATGTAGTGTGTAACCTTTGGTGATTGGCTGTTTTCATTCAGCCCAGTTCCCTGGAAATCCATCCAAGTTATTGTATGTGTATGACTAAGTAGGTAAAACAAGGAACACAGACCTGTTATCCTGGCATCCCTCCCTGGTTAGCAAGAGATTCAGCAGCCTGCTGCCACTCTGGCCTTGCTGATAGCTAGTGTGTGTGCAGGCAGCAGCTCCCGCTGTCTCTAAGAGTGCCAGGGTAGTGAAGCTGGATGCTCTAAAAGTAGTGGCTCTCCATGTTTGATGATTCTAGGTTAGAATCACCTACGGAGCTTTAAGTAATCTTGATGCCAGGCCATACCCACACCAATCCAATCCGAATCTGGAGGTGGCACCCAGGCCTCAGTAATTTTTAAACTTCTCTGGATGATTCTCATGCTGTCAGAGTTGAAAACCAGTCCTCTCAAACAGCCGCAGCAGATTCACAATAGCTACACCATCCTCTACTCATGACAGATGTCACGGAGCAATTGCAGCACTCGTATTTTCAAATACAGCGCCCCAGGCAGCCCCTTCCCATCCGTCAGCCTTGGCCTGGAGTGGAAATTGACTTGCCCTCTTAGCTGAGAAATGGTTTGGCCATGGCCATGTCCAGGTGTGCCCAGGCCCGAGGCCTGACGTGTTAGGTGAGCGTCCCTGTAAATAATGCTGGAAAGGTGGGCCCTTGACCAATAGGAATAGCTGTAGCAGGCAGAGATCTCCTGGGCTGGTTCTATAGGATAAAGCCGAAGTGGATCAGCCAGTGTCCCTCCCCTGCAGCCCAGCATGGGGAGAGATGTACCCAAGAAATACCAACCAACAGTGCCATTGGCGTAGATGGGCTGTGGTTGACATTTGTTCAGACCAGCAGTAATGCCCAGCCTGTGTGCAATCTTCCAAATTTTCAGAGCTCACACAGCTTCCTTCATGCTCACAACAACCCTGTGGGGCCGGCCTAGGCTCAGAGAAGTTAAATGCCTCACCCAATGTCAGCAGAGAGTAAGTGGGAGAGCTGGGACTCATTCCAAGTCTGTCTAAGTTCAGGGCCATCTGTCCAATGCTCAGAGCAGTTAGACAATTGACCTCTGTTTCCACCGGCAGGCCAAGTGTAGATGGGCTCCTTTGTGGCCGTAGATCAGCCAGAGGATAGCAGCAGACACACGTGGGCCAAGCCTCCTGCTGCCCAAGACCCCTGTGGCCCCTCTCTCCCTAACCCCTGCTTCTCCTACAGATCTAGTGTGGAGATGCTGGACAGAACACAAGAGGTTGAAGTCAGGGCGGGAGCAGAAAAAAAAAAAAAAAAAAGAATAAGAAGCAAAGAGGCTGGAGTTCCTCTTTTCATCACAGGAATAAAACCCCTTCCTGCTGTCAATGGGACCATTAAGTGGGAGTCTGAGGAAGCTCCAGAGGATTCCAATTCTGTTGCCACTGTATAGAAACAGAGGAGGTCAGCGTGGTGACTCACGTCTGTAATCTCAGCACTTTGGGAGGCTGGGGTGGGTGGATCACTTGAGGTCAAGAGTTTAAGACCAGCCTGGTCAGCATGGTGAAACCCTGTCTGTACTAAAAATACAAAAAAATTAGCTGGACGTGGTGGTGCCTAACTATAATCCCAGCTACTTGGGAGGCTGAGGCAGGAGAATCGCTTGAACCCGGGAAGCGGAGGTTGTGTTGAGCCAAGATTGCACCACTGCACTCCAGCCTGGGTGACAGAGTGAGACTGTCTCAAAAAAAAAAAAAAAAAAAAAAAAAAGACAGGAAACACTCAGAAGTAGGGTTGGAAGAAAACAGGGAGCAGAAGAAATTCTCCTCTCTGTCCTGTCCCCTACTTGGTCATTCTCCAGGAGCAGAAAGTCACCTTAGAAGGTCAGGAAGGAGGATAGAGCAGGAATTGGGTATCCTAGACTTCCGCATGGAGAGTTTTTCTCTACCTGGTTATCTCAGAAATCCTGTAATGTAATGTCTTTACAGAGGTGCAGAACAAAATGGGAAGCTGTGGCCATTGTGTAGCCATTGAAGGCTAGCCCATGGTCCCCTCACAGCTTCCATGGGCTTCTCCCGAAAATGTACACGTATGATGCACCCATTGCATGTATACGTACGTGTACACATTTCTGGTCAAAAGGTTGCTGATTGATAAAACTGACAAAAGCTCCAAACCCCACAAATGAGCACAGCATTTTGCAATAATGAGCGTGACCAAAATGGGAAAAAATAGGGCACATGAGGGATGAGGGAAGGAAAAGGACTCCAGGGCCCAGAAGATTCCTAGCCTTCCTTAGCCACTGCCTCCTAAAGTAGGGGTAACAAGTACATGACACATATGCCAGCCCTTCCCCTGTGATACAGTTGGGATATTTGTCCCCACCCAAATCTCACATTGAATTGTAATCCCCAATGCTGGAAGTGGGGCCTGGTGGGAGGTGTTTGGGTCATGGGGGTGGATCCCACGTGGCTTGGTGCTGTCTTCCTCATAGTGAGTTCTTGCCAGATCAGGTGATTTAAAAGTGTGTGGCACCTCCCCATTCTCTCTCTCTCATTCCCGCTTTTGCCATTTGAAGTGCCTGCTCCTGCTTCGCTTTCTGCCATGATTGAAAGCTCCTTGAGGCTTCACCAGAAGCCAAGCAGATGCCAGCACCGTGCTTCCTGTACAGCCTGCAGAACCAGGAGCCAATTAAACTGCTTTTCTTTATTAATTACCCAGTCTCAGGTATATCTTCACAGCAGTGCAAAAACAGCCTAATACACCCTATCTATACACGCAGCAGACATCACTAATCAACTGCCACATTCTTTCCCATAGAAAACAAGCCTGACTTCAGGATTCTTCTCATCAGAGTGCTCCAGGCTGCCAATTACCAATCTATTAGGTTTTACTTATGAGATGAAAATGATTTGCCAGCCTGGTGTGGTGGCTCACACCTGTAATCCCAGCACTTTGGGAGTCTGAGGCGGGTAGATCACTTGAGGTCAGGCCAGCCTGACCAAAATGGTGAAACCCCATCTCTACCAAAAATGTAAAAATTAGCCGGGCATGCTGGCACTCACCTGTAATCCCATCTTAGGAGGCTGAGGCAAGAGAATCTCTTGAACTCAGGAGGTAGAGGTTGCAATGAGCCGAGATTGTGCCACTGCATTCCAGCCTGGGTGACAGAGCAAGACTCTGGAAAAAAAAAAAGAGAGAGAGAAAGAAAGAAAGAGAGAGAGAGAAGGAAGGAAGGGAGGGAGGGAGGGAGGGAGGGAAAGAGAAAGAAAGAAAGAAAAGGAAGGAAGGAAGGAAGGAAGGAAGGAAGGAAGGAAGGAAGGAAGGAAGGAA
>NC_045442.1:68244377-68283715 GCF_002776525.5 Piliocolobus tephrosceles
GAAGGAAGGAAGGAAGGAAGGAAGGAAGGAAGGAAGGAAGGAAGGAAAAGGAAGGAAAGGAAAGAAAGGAAAGCAAAGAAAGAAAAAAAAGAATAATTTGCCATCCTTGGCTTGAGCCCAGGAGTTTGAGACCAGCCTGGATAATAGGGAAAGACCCTGACTCTCCAAAAAGTTTTAAAAAAATAGCCAGGTGTGGTGGCACATGCCTGTGATCCCAGCTACTTGGGAGGCTGAGGCAGGAGGATCACTTGAGTCCAGGAGGTGAAGCTGCAGTGAGCCATGATCATACCACTGCACTCCAGCCTAGGCAATGGAGCAAGACCCTGTCTCAAAAAAAAAAAAAAAAAAAGTTGGAAATCTGGTACAGTCACTATCTTCGTCAGGATCCCTCTTGCTTGTTCTGGGTTAGGTTCATCACAAAGTTGCTTAGATGGACTTGGTCATTCAAGTAAATATTAAGTGCTAACTGTGTGTAGGATGATGGATTGGGACACAACTCCATATGCTTTTTATTTCCATTTATTTTTATAACCGCTTTCTCTTATATTGATATTTTATTTTAGTAATATGGTAACAAATTTAAACAATAGAAGAAAGTAGAAGTTAAAAGTCAGTGACAGTTCCCACCCGTTTCCCAGTTCTCTCAACCACTCTTGTAAATCTCTTGTTTCCATCTCCAAAGATACCCAGTACATGCCCCATTTGCATGGATCCAGCCCGGTTTGCAGGCAGTTGGTAGCATGCCATGCGTATTCTTGCCCTTGCTTTTATCACTGTCTTGAACAGCATTTTATGTCAGCCCTCCAGAATTGCCTCCTTCTTTTTAATCATTACAGAGTATTGCACGGATAAATGTACCTAACATTGAGCTAATGAGTTACTGTTTCTTGTTTTTGTTTTTGTTTTGCCTATTAACATGCGTTAATGTCATGGTTAGCCTTTTGTAATTATAATCGATTTATTGTTTTATGTGTCCTTGTTGTATCTATGCAAGTATATCAGCAAGATTCGCTCCTAGAAGTGGAATTCCTGGGTCGAAGAGCATTACAGCAGTCCTTTGGGGCTGCTATAACAAAGTACCATATACTGAGAAACTTACAAATAGCAGAAATTTATTGCGGATGGTTCTGGAGTCTGGGAAGTCCAAAATCAAGGAGCCAGCAGATTTGGTTTGGGGAGGGCTGCTCTCTACCTCCAAGGTGGCACCTACCTGTGGCAACCTTACCTGGTGGAAGGAGCAGACAAGCTCTCTCAGGGCTCATGTTTTTTTGTTTTTGTTTTTGTTTTTGTTTTTGTTTTTGTTTTTTGACACAGAGTTTTGCTCTTGTTGCCCAGGCTGGAGTGCAATGGTGTGATCTTGGTTCACCGCAACCTCCACCTCCCAGTTTCAAGCAATTCTCCTGCCTCAGCCTTCTGAGTAGCTGGGATTATAGGCATACACCACCCCGCCCAGCTAATTTTGTATTTTTAATAGAGACAGGATTTCTCCATATTGGTCAGGCTGGTCTCAAACTCCTGATCTCAGGTGATCCACCTGCCTCGGCTTCCCAAAGTTCTGGGATTACAGGCATGAGCCACCACGCCCAGCCTCTAATTTAAAAGAACACTAATCCCATTCATGAGGGCTCCACAGTGGTGACCTAGTCACCTCCCAAAGGCCCTACCTCTTAATGCCAGCACAATGGGATTCGATTACAACACAAAAATTTTAGAGGGGCAGAAACATTCAGCCCATAGCGAAGAGTATACATATTTAAAACTGACGGTTTGGCCCAATCGTCCTTCAGAAAGGACACTGCCATGAACATTATGTATTAGGATGGGACGGGTTATGCTGTAGGAACAATTAGTCCCCCAAATCTTAGTATTTAACACAGCAAAGGCTTGTTTTTTCTCTTGCATCATATCTGATGCAGATGGGATGGCTCTCTAAGCAGCATCCCAGGGATCCAGGCTGCTTCCATCGTGAACTAAGCCAGTTGGAACCTGTGGCCTCCACTGTTGCCACAGCCAGGGTAGAGAGGCCTGGATGAGTGTGTGGGATAATTTTAAGCGAATTGGCTTACATCACTTTCATCCACATCCTACCTGTTAGAACCAGTCATATGGCCTCAGCCTGACGGCGAGAGACTCTGGGCAATGTGGAGGAGCCCATGGCCACTCAATGAGTCTCACGTCTCTGCCAGTCGGTTCCCCCGAAATTCACCCGCACAGTATATTCCAGGGCATTTTGTTCTTCGCTAATTAAATATATGAAAAATGGCGTCGCGTAGACTGTCGTTCTGCTCTGCACATCTGTGCTTTCTTTGGGTAGTTGCCCTCCGCCTTTTTCTGCTGAAATACTCATAGGGGATTATGTTCACACTCCAAACACACTCCAGTGGCCTTCTCCAAATTTTCTCAAAACTCAAAAACCTTTTGTGGGGAAGCCCTAAGACATTCTATATTTTAGCTGTTATAGGCATACCTCAGAGATATTGCAGGCTTGGTTCCAGACCACTGCAACAAAATTAATATCACAATAAAGCAAGTCACGCAAAATTTTTTGTTTCCCAGTGCATATAAAAGTTACGTTTACACAAACGGGTGCAGTGGCTCACACCTGTAATACCAGCAGTTTGGGAGGCCAAGTTAGGAGGATCACCTGAGGTCAAGAGTTCAAGAACAGCCTGGCCAACATGGTGAAACCCTGTCACTACTAAAAATACAAAAAATTAGCCAAGCGTGGTGACAGGCACCTGTAATCCCAGCTACTCGGGAGGCTGAGGCAGGAGAATCGCTTGAACCCGGGAGGCAGAGGTTGCAGTGAGCTGAGATTCATGCCACTGTACTCCAGCCTGGGCAACAAGAGCAAAACTCTGTCTGAAAAAAAAAAAAAAAAGGTTACGTTTATACTATACTGTAGTCTATTCAGTGTACAGTAGCATGTCTTTAAAAAGTACATATCTTAACTTAAAAATACTTCAGTTGCTAAAAAAATGCTAACAATCATCTGAGACTTTAGCAAGCGAGTTGTAGTCTTTTTGCTAGGGAGAGTCTTGCCTCAATGTTGATGGCTGCTGACTAACTGCTGAAAATTAGGGTGGCTGTGGCAATTTCTTTCTTTCTTTCTTTCTTTTTTTTGTTCGTTTGTTTTTTGTGTTTTGAGACAGGGTCTTGCTCTGTTGCCCAGGCTGGAGTGTAATGCCATGATCACGGCTTGCAGCAGCCCTGATCACCTTGGCAATGCCCCCACCTCAGCCTCCAGAGTAGTTGGAACCATAAGTGCGTGCCACCACACCCAGCCTATGTTTTTATTATTTGTGGAGAATGGTCTCACTATGTTTCCCAGGCTGCTCTCGAACTCCTGGGCTCAAGGAGTTCCTGGGCCCACCTGGGCCTCCCAAAGTGCTGGCATTACAGGCGTGAACCACTGCACCCAGCCGCAATTTCTTAAAATAACACAACAATAAAGTTTGCGGCATCAATTGACTTTTCTTTTCATGACAGATTTCTCTATAGCATGCAATGCTGTTTGGTTCACAGTAGCACTTCTTTCAAAATTAGAGTCAATTCTTTCTAACTCCACTGCTGCTTTATCAACTAAGTTTATGAAATATTCCTTTTTTTTTTTTTTTTCTTTGAGACAGAGTTTCGCTCTTGTTGCCCAGGCTGGAGTGCAGTGGCACAATCTCGGCTCACTGCAACCTCCGTCTCCCAGATTCAAGCAATTCTCCTGCCTCAGCCTCCCGAGTAGGTGCGATTACAGGCATCCACCACCACGCTTGGCTAATTTTTTGTGTTTTTAGTAGAGGCGGGGTTTCACCATGTTGGCCAGGCTGGTCTTGAACTCCTGATCTCAGGTGATCCACCTGCCTCGGCCTCCCTAAGTGCGGGGATTACAGGTGTGAGCCACCATGCCCAGACAGTTTATGGAATATTCTAAGTCAAGCTTGTCCAAGCCGTGGGCCACATGCCGCTCAGGATGGCTTTGAATGTGGCCCAACACAAATTTGTAAATTTTCTTAAAACATGATGAGATTTTCTTTGTGATTTTTATTTGTTTGTTTGTTTTCTCATCACGTATCATTAGTTGTTAGTGTATTTGATGTGTAGAACAAGACAATCCTTCTTCCATTGTGACCCAGGAAAGCTAAAAGACTGGACACCCCGCTCCACATCCTTTGTTGTCATTTCAACAATATTCACAGCGTCTTCACCAGGAGTAGCTTCCATCTCAAAAACCACTTTCTTGACTTATACATAAGAAGCAACTCATTCATTCAAGTTTATCATGAAATTGCAGCAATTCGCTCATATCTGTGGGCTTCGCATCTAATTCCAGTTTTCTCTCATGACTTCCACCACATCTGCAGTTCATTTCTCCACGGAAGTCTTAAACCCCTCAAAATCATCCACATGGATCCACTTCTTCCATCCACTTCTTAGCATCCACTTCTTCCAAATTAGCATCCATTTCTTCCAAATTCCTATCCATGTTGATATTTTCACCTCCTCTCTTGAGTCACAAATGTTCTTACTGGCATCTAGAATGGAAGGTTTTCAATTTACTTTGCCCAGATCCAACAGAGGAATCACTACCTATGGCAGCTATAGCCTTACAAAATGTATTTCTTAAATAATGTAACTTGAGGGTCAGATATGGTGGTTCACGTCCGTAATCTCAGCACTTTGGGTGGCCAAGGCAGGAGGATTGTTTGAGGCCAGGAGTTCAAGACCAGCCTGGGCAACATAGTGAGACATCCCTACAACTTAAAATTTAAAAATTAGCCAGGAGGCTGGGCGCAGTGGCTCACGTCTGTAATCCCAACACTTTGGGAGGCTGAGGTGGGCGGGTCACCTGAGGTCAGGAGTTCAAGACCAGCCTGGCCAACATATGAAATCCATCTCTACTAAAAATACAAAAATTAGCCAGGCGTGGTGGCAGGCACCTGTAATCCCAGCTACTTGGGAGGCTGAGGCAGGAGAATCGCTTGAACTCGGGAGGCAGAGGTTGCAGTGAGCCGAGATCACGCCACTATACTCCAGCCTGGGTGACAAAGCGAGACTCCATCTCAAAAACAACAACAAAAATTAGCCAGGTGAAATACCATGCACCTGTAGTCCCAGCTACTTGTGAGGCTGAGACAGGAGGATCGCTTGAGCCCAGGAGTTTGAGGCTACAGTAAACCATAATCATGCTACTGCATTCCAGCCTGGGTGACAGAGTAAGAAGAACTTGTCTCTAAAAAAAAAAAAAAAAATTCATTAAAAAACGAACTTGAAAGTCAAAATTACTCCTTGATCCATGGGCTGCAGAATTAATGTTAACAGGCATGAAAACATTACTCTCCATCAGAGCTCTTGGGTGACCAGGTGCACTGTCAATGAGCAGTAATGTTTTAAGCAGAAGGTGTCAACGGTTGGCTTAAAATATTTAATACATCTTACTGTAAATAGATATGCTGTCATCCAGGCTTGTTCCATTTACAGAGCACAGGCAGAGTACATCTTGCTTAATTGTTAAGGTCCCTAGGAGTTTTGGAAGGGTCAATGAGCATTGGCTTCTGCTTAAAGTCGCTGGCTAAGAAAGTCGCCAGCTACCTTAGCCCCTAACAAGAGAATCAATCTGTCCTTTGAAGCTTTGAAGCCAAGCATTGACTTCTCCTCTCTAGCTATGGAAGTCCTAGATGGTCTCTTCTTCCAATAGAAGGCTTTTTGGCCTACATTGGAAACCTATTGATTATTGTAGCCACCTTCGTCAGTGATCTTAGCTAGATCCTTGGGATAACTTGCTTCCAATTCTCCATCAGCACTTCCTACTTTACCTTGCACTTCTGTGTTATGGAGATGTCTTCTTTCCTTAAACCTCACGAACCAACCAAAGCTAGCAGCTTTGAACTTTTCTGCAGCTTCCTTGTCTCTCTCAGCTTTCCTAGAATTGAAGAGAGTTAGGACTATACTCTGGTTTAGGCTTTGGCTTAAGCGAATGTTGTGGTTGGTTTGATCTTCTATCCAGACCACTCAAACTTTCTCCATATCAGCAGCAAGTCCATTTCACTTTATTATAATTTGTGTGTTCACTAGAGTAGCCCTTTTCATTTTCTTCAACAACTTTTCCAGCCGGGTGCGGTGACTCACGCCTGTAAATCTCAGCACTTTGGGAGGCTGAGGTGGGCATATCACTTAAGGTCAGGAGTTCGAGACCAGCCTCGCCAACATGATGAAACCTCGTCTCTACTAAAAATACAAAAATTATCCTGGCATGGTGGCGGGCACCTGTAATCCCAGTTACTCGGGAGGCTGAGGCACGAGAATCACCTGAACCCAGGAAGTGGAGGTTGCAGTGAGCCGAGATCGCGCCACTGCACTCCAGCCTGGGCAGAGCGAGAGTCTGTCTCAAAAAAAAAGAGAAGAATTTGTCTTTCGTACTCACAACTTGGCTAACTGTTTGGTGCAAGAGGCCTCACTTTTAGCCTTTCTGGCTTTCAGCATTCCTTCCTCACTAAGCTCCATCATTTCTAGCTTTTGATTTTAAGCAACAAAAGCGTGACTCTTTCTTTAACTTGAACACTTAGAGGCCATGGCAGGGTTATTAATTGACCTAATTTCAATATTGTTGCATTTCAGGGAACAAGGAGAGTCCTGGAGACAGGGAAAGAGAGCAGGGAATGGCTGGTTGGTGGAGCAGTCAGAATACACACATTTATCGATTAAATCCGTCATCTTCTATGGTTGTGGTTTGTGGCACCCCAAAACAATTACAACAGTAACATCAACAATCACTGATCACAAATCACCATAACAGGTATAATAATAAAGAAAAAGTCTGCAATATTGTGAGAATTACCAAAATGTGACACAGAGACACATGGAAAGCTCATGCTTTTGGAGAAATGGCGCTGATAGACTTGCTGAAGACAGGGCTGCCACAACCTTTGATTTGTAGAAAACACAGTATCTGTGAAGCGTACTAAAGCAAAGCACAATAAAATCTGTCCTGTTCGTATTCACAAAAGCATATAAAGGCACGTGAGTAATAATATAAAATTAGCTGGGTCCAGATCGTTGCCAGCCGTGGTGTGGAATGGATTGGTAGCAGTTCTGTGCCATTTCCCAGGCTCGCTGTGCTTCCATCTCCTCCCTCATTCATGAAAGACAAGCCAAGCAAGGGACAAAGGTATAAAATAGTTGCTGTAAATGTCCCTGTTTCACCTATGAGGAAACTATACTCAAAGAGGTTTAAGTTCCTTGCCTAAGGTCACAGGGCCTCAAAGGCAATAAGTAAAAGCAAGGAAACTGAAAGCACCCATTGCTACAGAGAGATTCATTGCTAACTTTGTCAGATGTTGTGCCAAGACTCTCTCTTTCTCCCCCTCAACTACCTGTCCCCCGACCCCGTATGTGTCTCTGTGTGTGTGTGCATATGCATGTATATACCCACTTTTTTTTTAACAAAATAGATTGCAACTGGAGATACTGATGTGTCCTATTGTTTTGGTGTAGCATCATAACATAAGCATCTTTCTGGGCAATAAATTAACTTTATGCTGGCCTTCTTTTTTCAGTGGAGCATTAATTAAGCATCTTGTCTGTGCCCAATATTCTGCTGGGTCTGGAGGGGAGAAGGCCAGTCTACAGGAAACAACAGCTAACTCTTTAAGGCAGTGCATAAGTCCATTCATTTGCTTCACAAACGTTCATTGAGCCCTGCCACGTGCCAGGCACTGTGGGTATCGTGGAGAACAAGACTGCTTTACGAGGCAAGAGCTGGGCTCCTCCTAACTTCCTCTGTCCCCCTGACCTCCCCTCACCCACAGGCATTGCTGGGGGTATTTTCCTGGGTTTGTTTGTTTGTTTGTTTTGTTTTGTTTTTTGAGACAGGGTCTCACTATGTTGCTCAGGATGGTCTCAAACTCCTGGGCTCGAGCAATCTCCGGCCTCAGCCTCACTGTGCCTGGCTGTTGTTTATTTATTTATTGTGGTCAAATGTACATAGCATAAAATTGACCATTTTAACCATTTTCAAGTGCACAGTTCAATGGCACTGAGTACATTCACACTGTTGGGCAACCCTTCCCACTCTTCCACTGCAGAACCCCTTTCATCTTGCAGAACCCAAACTGTCCCCATTAAACATTAACCCCCCAGCCCTTCATCCCAGCCCCTTCTGTCTGTCTCTATGATTTTGGCGCTCTGGGTACCTCATAGATAAGTGAGATTTATAGTATTTGTCCTTTGGTGACCAGCTTATCTCACCAAGCATGATGTTCTCTGGGGACATCCGTGTGGAGCAGGTGCTAGCATCATTCTGACTTCTCGAACATCTCATGGGTGTCACTCCCCCTCTACCTCTCTGTCACTGCCTTGCTCAGCCGCCTGCTCTCTCCTGGACCCTTGCAGAAGGCACTGACTGGGCTCCTGGCCTCCAGTCCTGCCCTCTTCTAATGTATTTTTCATACTACTTCCAAAATGGTAACACATTCCTCTTTTGAAACTTTAGATTTGGTTATTAAAGCGATACAGGTATATGGTTACCAAAAATTTCAACAGTATAAAAGAGAATACCTGCCTGGGCAATGTAGAGAGACCCTGTCTCCATAAATGTTTTTTGTTTTGAGATGGAGTCTCGCAGTGGCTTAATTTCGTCTCACTGCAACCTCTGCCTCCTGGGTGCCAGATCAAGCAATTCTCCTGCCTTAGCCTCCCAAGTAGCTGGGATTACAGGCATGCGCCACCATGCCCAGCTAATTTTTGTATTTTTAGTAGAGACGGGGTTTCACCATGTTGGCCAGGCTGGTCTCAAACTCCTGACCTCGTGATCCTCCCACCTCAGCCTCCCAAAGTGCTGGGATTACAAGCGTGAGCCACCGTGCCTGGACTCCATAAACGATTTAAGAAAAAAAGTAGCCAGGCGTGGTGGCACACGCCTGTGCTCCCAGCTACTTGGGAGGCTGAGGTGGGAGGACTGCCTGAGTCTGGGATGTCGAGGCTGCAGTGAGCCAAGATCATGCCACTGGACCCCAGCTTGGGTGACAGAGTGAGATCCCGTCCCCCGCAAAAAATAAATCAAAGGGTGTAAGGTGAAAAGAATCGTAACATTATGTTTTTGTAGCTCTGCATCTGTGATGGTGCCCCCTGCATGGCTTGCTTTCACTGTGCCAGTGCCCCACGGTTACCCAGCCTGCCGGCTTTGAGAAGATGCTCGCCACGCTTCTCCCATGCTGGGCTTGGGCACGTCCTTGACCATGAATCTTGGTCCATGTCCAGGTCGGTTCTGAATGAGCCAGCAGACTCCTCCCAGGGCTGCCCGGCTACATGGTTGAGGGCATCATGGACACCAGCTTCAGCCACAGCTCCTTACCAGGCAGGTGCAGTGAAGCCCGGAGGTGTGGGTCAGTTCCTACCTCTCCAACCTGAGGTCCTGCACTTCCTGCAGCTGTTGGAAGGGACTGTGTCCAATGGGAGCAAGAAAGTGTGCTCCCCCACAGCCCCACACGGGCATAAAGGGCCGAGGGGCAGCCAGGCCTGTCCTGGCCAGGGCTGGCTCAGAGTCTGTGGCAGCCCCACCCCTGCCAGGCTGGTCCTCAGCCCCAAGATCCACCTATGGCACTCACCCCTTTACAGCCATGTGGACATCCACTGACACTCAGGTGACACACCTTTGCCTGCTTCTACTCAGTCTTGGCAGTGGTTGGACAAAAGGAAATCAAAGATCGGTTCTTTCTTGGGAGAGGAAGAGGAAGGTGGAGCCCCGGGGGGCTCGCATGCTCTCAGGAGTGACGTAGCCCCATAGCCCTGGGGCTCTAACTGGGTGCCGGTGGGTGGAGGTGGTGGGGGGAGCTGGAGCCAGACTTTCATTCACTTCCCGTTCTTTCATTCCTGCTCTTCTTTCGCTCACTGGCTCATTCAGCAGTCTCTGGGCTGGGCATTTACTCTCCTGTCAGACACCACGCTCCTGATTGGGTGGCCTTGGCCTTCCCAAGCTGTGTCTGGATGTCCCCAAGTGAAATGGAATCTGGGCTGGATAGGCCACCGGATGGACAAGCTTTTCTCATCTAAAACCGAGGCAGTTGACATTTTGGGCTAGATGGTAAGAACAAAATTAAAAAATAAAAACCAGGCAGGCTGGCATAGGAGCCCCATTTCCCTGCCCTACTGTGCCAGTGGCCTGGGGGCTTCCCCGCCGCCTCTTTCTCCACTCTGCAGATTCTGAGAAAACTCACAAAAGAGCCCACTCCAAGGTGTTTGGCAACAAGGTGGGTGGGGGCAGCCTCCCAGCACCCAGCACACGTGGCACTTTCCCGCAGTGGGTTTCAGCGCTCCCACTCTGCCTCGGAGCTCCTCTGTCACCAGCTCTTGCCCTCCCTTGGCTCCTCTTTCCCATGCAGCTTCTCCTCCAGCTGGTGGGAAAGGCCAAGAGGCTGAGCCAGCAACAGCTGAGCACCACCCCCCGCCCAACCTCCCCCTACCCCACCCCACCCCACCCCACTGTGCTCTTGGCCCCAGGCAGGCGAGGGGAGTGGAGTTTTGCTGCCTGATGCAATGTCTGGCAGGGCCGTCCCTTATCACAGCCGACTTGCTGGGACCCCCACCTTCCCTGGGGGAGGCTAGAACGGGGCCACAGTCCATTTTGGGCCTCAGTGGAAAGGCCTGGTTGGAGACCATCCAAGTAGAAAACTCGTTCCCTGGGAGGCACCTTGCCAAGTCACGAGGGAGGCCTGAGAGAAAGACCCCTGGGGGAGGGAAGGGAGGGAAGCTGAAGCCTCACTTGCTGGGGCTTGCCCGGCCTCAGCTCACAGCCCCCTTTATCCACAGCGGTCCCTTGCTCACATTTGTCTGCAGACGGCTTAGGCTGTTTTCTGCCCTCCCCCTTGTTAGCCCACAGCTGTAAAAGGCTGGATGGAAACACGAATTCAAGAGACTAAAGTTATGTGCAGTCCCAAGTGTGAAGTTTTGCCCACAGTCGGTGCCCATGGTTCACACTATGCTCCCAGCACAGGTCCCCAGCACACACCCTTGGCATGTACCTGTGGCCTACGCACTCCTGCTCACAGCCTGTGCACGCGTGGGCCACTCATCTACGGAGCAACTGCCTTTTTTCTTCCTCTTCACATCTTCTGTCAACTTAGAATGATGAAGCATCTTGCACTGGGCTCAATGCTTTGGGAAGGACATTGATTGGTTCATTCAGCAAGTATTTATGAAGCACCCACTCTGTGCCAGGTACAGTTCTGGGCACTGGAGATGCAAGGGTAGAGCAGACAGATGAAGCTCTCCTCTCCCGGAGCCAATGTTCTGGGGGATGAGAGGCCATCAGCAAGCACATTTCCATCTACGAAGGGAGTAAAGCAGGGTGCCGAGAGGGAAAGTGATGGGGGTGGCCCACATTAGGTCAGGGGTCAGGGAAGCACTCTAGAGCGGGGGGCACTTGAGCTGAGTCCTGATTGCTTAGAAGGAGCGAGCCAGAGCAGATCTGGCCCTGGCAGAGGGACCAGCTGATGCAGAAGCCTCCAGGTGGGGAGCAGCAGGAAGGGCCGGGGTAAGGGTGTTGGGAGAAGAGGTGGGAAGGGTGAGCAGGGTCTGGATCTCGAAGGCCTTTACAGGGCTTTTTTGTTTTTTTACCAAGTAGTGCATGGAGTGTTTGAAGCAGGAGCTGCCTTGTTGTCTGTGCCTCTGAGAAGTTTCCATGGGGCTGAGAAGCTGGGTGGCAGCACAGTTGTAATCAGGTGCTCAGGTGCTCCCCCGTCTGGGTGGCAAGCGTGCCCACATGTGATCCCATAGAGGAGGCCGGGCCTGAGGAAGCCAGGGAAGCAGGAGGGGGTGTGGGGAGGCCAGCAGAAATGTGGGCCTCCGCGGGGAGGGAATAGGCGATGCAGCATGGAGGATGAGAAGCCCACACCAGCCACACTAGGGCTCCAGGAGATTGTGGATGCCGTCGAGAGCATTATTCAGTGGAGGGGTGGGGACAAAAGCCAGATGAGACAGCTGGGAGGTGGCAGGCAGGTGAGGACGTGAGACAGAGGGAGAACAGTGATTTGAGAACTGTGTCATAGGTGGGACAGGAGTCCACATCCCAGCCAGCACCTGGAAGGTTGGGCTGGTTCTGCCCAGGGCCTGGCACGTAGTGTGCACTCACCAGATGGTCGCTGCCCTGAAAGAACTCAGCACTGTGCCTCTTTTCCTGCCTCTGGTGTTTGCTGTCAACGTGCAGAGTGCTGGACAAAACTGGGCCAAGAGAGCTGTCCCACTGCCTGCTGCTGCCCTCAAGCAGAGCTGACCTGGCACATGCCTCTGGCATACTTCACTGTTGGCCTTGGCCCCCCCAGTGGGCCCAAGCAGGGAATGCCACCTGTTCCTTGGGCTGTTATGTATTTGCTGGGGCATTGAGGGGATGAAAGACTTTTTGTTTTTTGTTTTTGAGACAGAGTTTTACTCTGAGTGCCCAGGCTCCAGTACAATGGCATGATCTTGGCTCACTGCAACCTCCACCTCTCAGGTTCAAGCAATTCTCCTGCCTCAGCCTCCCAAACAGCTGGGATTACAGGCGACCACCACCACACCTGGCTAATTTTTGTATTTTTAGTAGAGACAGGGTTTCACCATGTTGGCCAGGATGGTCTCAAACTCCAGACCTCAGGTCCACCTGCCTCAGCCTCCCAAAGTGCTGGGATTATAGGCATGAACCACTGTGCCTGGCTGGATGAAAGGTATTGAGTACTAGGGGCTAGGAGGGACCAAGAGAAGAAGGAAGAGATTTTTTAGTTCTTCCCTTGAACTAAGCAAGGGAGGCAGGGCTAGCCCTTGCACCATGAAAGTGGGAGAGAAGTGATACAAAGGTTCATCTGATGTCACAGGTGTCATAGGTCTGCTTCTTGTAAAGGGCCTCCCGCACGGGGGGCCTCCTGCATGGTGGGTTCTGCATGGGGCTTTGCTGAGTAAGCCTTATCCAGGCCCTATCCCCTTCCCTCATGGCCCTGTGACCTCCTGGCACCATGACCCTCTCCCTGCTCCTGGCTCTAGGAAGCTCCAAACCTCTGTCACCTGCCTGCCCACCTGCCTGCTAGGTTTCCAAAGCTAAACAGAGGGGCAGCTGTCTGGGCAGGGCAAGGGAGCCAGCAGCCTGCCTGGGTTCCTGTCCGAGTGTCCAACTTTGCTGCTTCCTTTTAGGGCAGCATCAGGAAGGATCTTAGGAATGCTGTGTTGCTCTGGGGATGAGGAGGCTGGAACAGCAACTTAAAAATAGAAATAGTACGTGGAAGGGAGGGAAGGAGAAGGTTCAGAGGCTTGTCATTTAGGCACCCCAACTTCTATACCTTACCAAGGTGCCAGGCCCAGAAAGGAGGGGTAGCTAGGGCAGCTCCCTCACCCACACCTGCCTTCTCACCCCTCTCCTATTTCATGAGCATTTACCATGCATCAGATACATTCCTCACAGCACCTTTATCAGCAGGGATGCCCTTTTCATGCTACAAACAGGCTCAGAGAGGTTGTCACTTACACAAGGTTGCACAGCATCGTAGAGGCACAGAAAGGACTAGACCCCAGGATTTCTAACCCCAGCTCCTTCTGCTTCCCTCCCATCATCAGCCCCAGACAACCTGAGAGCGGAGAGGACAGAAAGTCAGGATATCAACACCTCGTACTCTGAAAACTCAGTGGTGGTTCTCACCCTCTCAGTGGGGCAGGTGGCCTCACACCCCACCACGGGCTAAACAGGGTGCATGGGGGATGTAGCCCCACTGGCCATTCTACACATTCATGGCAACAGCTGCCAGGCACCAGCCTCACCATTGTTTTTTGCACAGCTGGTCTCTGCCAAGTGCCATTCTAGATGCGACCCCCAACTTCGGGGAGCTTGCATTCTGGGAAGGGAGATGGTCAGCCGGAAAGCCCCACCACAGGAGCTAGGTTGGAGGTCCCCAAGGTACACCAAGAAGCTCAGATGACCTGGACCTGGGAGGGGTGGCCAGAGGCTTCTGCTGGAGGAACCTTAAGTAAGTTAGTGAACTTGTCTCAACCTCAGTTTCCTCACCTGGAAAATGGGCTAGTTGCTGCCTCATAGGGCTTTGCTGAGGATTGGATGAGTGCAAGTGCTTAGCATGGCACCTGGCACAGAGAAACATGCCTCAGTAAACTTCAGCTGCCCGTATCATTGGTTGACCCTCCTAACCAGAGTGCAAGCCCCGGGAAGGCACAGATCATGCCTGCTTGTTCACCGCCGTATTTTCAGTGCCTAGGCCAGAAGCCAGCACACAGTAAATGCTCAGAAAATATTAACTTAATAAGTTCATGAGAAAAGGCCCAGGAAAATTAGGAAATGGCAGGACTATTCCAGTTGGGAATGGAGTCTCCTAGGCCAGGTGAAGTGGCTCACACCTGTAATCCCAGCACTTTGGGAGGCCAAGGCAAGCGGATCACCTGAGATAAGGAGTTCGAGACCATCTTGGCCAACATGGTGAAACCCTATCTCTACCAAAAAATACAAAATTTAGCCGGGCATGATGGCACACACCTGTAATTCCAGCTACTTAGGAGGCTGAGGCATGAGAATCACTTGAACCCAGAAGGCGGAGGTTGCAGTGAGCTGAGATTGCACCACTGCGCTCCAGCCTGGGTTGCAGAGCGAGACTCCGTCTCAAAAAAAAAAAAAAAAAAAAAACAAATAGGAATAGACTCCTTTCTGCACCTGTATTTGCTCTAGCCGTAAAAAACTTTTTAGCCAAGTGCAGTGGCACACCTGCAGTACCAGCTACTCTGGAGGCTGAGGAGGGAGGATTGCTTGAGCCTAGGAGTTTGAGGCCAGCCTGGGCAATATAGCAAGACCCTGTTAGATATTATCTATTTAGATAATAATAATGACCTGTAATCCCAGTACTTTGGGACGCCTGGGCGGATGGATCATCTGAGGTCAGGAATTCAAGACCAGCCTGGGCAACATTGTGAAACACTGTCTCTACTAAAAATACAAAAATTAACTGGGTGCAGTGATGCATGCCTGTAATCCCAGCTTCTCAGGAGGCTGGGGCAGGAGAATTGCTTGAGGCGGAGGTTGCAGTGAGCTGAGGTTGCGCCATTGCACTCCAGCCTGGGCGACAGAGCGAGACTCCATCTCAAAGTAATAATAATGATAATGACACATACTATTTTAGTCGAGAGTCATTTTTTCCTTTATCCATCTCTTGTTCACCAACCGTATATCTCTTGCCTGGCCCAGAATTGAGAGATAATGAGGGGCCCAGACAAACTCCCTGTCCTGCCTGAAGGGATGTTCAGTATTGAACAATTGCTGCTTTATGGCTTCATGACAAAGTCCCAGGTGCTCATGATAATCTTTGTACAGTGGTGGGGCTGTAGGGAGCCCTAACATAGCCTGGGGAAGGCTGCCTAGAAAGTGGAGACCTGAAGGCTGAGGCCATGTTAAGGATTTAGGTAGAATTGATGCACTATGATATTTTTTCTTTCGTTAATTTTTTATAACTTACACATACACATGGTAAAATGTGTAACAAGGCACAGTGTTACATAGCAAACATAAGCCTCACTCCACCTTCGCTCTCCACCTACCTGTCCACCTTCCAGATGCAGCCATTGTTACCAGGCCTTGCATTTTCCTGGAGCCAGAGTCCATTTGGATCCCGCATCTATATTTTTTTTCCCGGTATTTGTTTCCGAATGGGATCTTGCTACTTCGGAGGTTCTCCACCTGGGATGATTTGGCACCCCCCACCTTCCCACCCCAGGAGACACTTAGCAATGTCTGGAGATACTTGATGGTTACAGATGAACAGTGGGGGCCAGGCATGGTGACTCGTGCCTATAATCCTAGCACTTTGGGAGGCCAAGGCAGGTGGATTGCTTGAACTCAGGAATTCAAGACTAGGCTGGGCAAGACCTCATCTCTACAAAAAATTTTAAAAATTAGCTGGGTGTGGTGGTGTGCACTTGTGGTGACTAAGGAGGCAGAGGTGGGAGGATCAATTGAGTCTAAGAGGTTGAGGCTGTAGTAAACTATGATTGTGCCACTGCACTCCAGCCTGGGCAATACAGTGAGACCCTGTCTCAAAAACAAACAAACAATTATTGCCAATTAGTGGGTAGAGGCCAAGAATGCTGTCAAACATTCTATAATTCCCAGGACAATCCCCACTTATCTGGTGGAAAATGTCAACAGTGCTGAGGTTGGGAAGCCCCGTCCTGCATTAGCACAGGGTCTGCACCTTGTGTGTGTGTATATGTGTGTGTGTGTGTGTGTGTGTGTGTGTGTGTGTGTGTGTGTTCTCATGTATTTTCTGGATCATTCACATTTATAGATCCACCTCTTTATTCTTTGTGGCCACATAAAAATCCATTACCTGGATGCTCCACCATTTTCATTTAGGTATTTGCACTCTTTTTGCTATTATAAACATTTGTGCTACAAGGGTTATTCTTTTCCATGCACATGCCTTTGATGTGTGAGGTCAAGGGAGAAACTGATGGAGGTGGGATGGATGAACCCAATGGTTCATTAGCATTTTAAACAACCTATTAAAGAGACCTTCAGTCTCTCTGGGGCGCAGTCTGTTTGGAGAGTGGGTCTGGGGTCCTGGCTGCTAACCAGGGCCGAGATCCTCAAAAGTCTGGTGGAGAAACGTCCTCTGCATTCCTCGTGTACAGACGAGAGTGTTCTGACCACCTGTCTCTCTGCAGGATGAGGGTGTCCCCCACCTGAAGACAACAAGCCGGGTCCTGAGTGATGCTCCTGAGCTGAGTGTCCAAGGCCAGCCCGAGGAGCCCCCAGGGCCCCACGTTTCCCCATGGAGAAAGGACTCACTTTGCCCCAGGACTGCCGGGACTTTCTGCACAGCCTGAAGATGAGAAGCAAATACGCTCTTTTCTTGGTTTTTGTGGTGATAGTTTTTGTCTTCATCGAAAAGGAAAATAAAATCATATCAAGGTGAGGGTTACAAGCCCAAGTCTTCATCTTCCTTTCAAGGTGGGGTGGGTGGGGACAGGGAGGTAACTGCAGGGCTCTCTGTGGACCTGCAAATGCATTCCTTCAACAAGCCATCCCCAGGCCCCTCCTGTGTCCCAGGCAGTGGCTTCTGCACACGTCCTCATGACTGCACAGGGGCGAGACTTGGGCTCTGGACTCAAACAGCCTGGGTTGGAGTCCCCCGTGTTGGCCCTCTACAACTGTGAAAGGTTAGGCAAGATACTTCACATTTCTGAGTCTTCAGTTCCTCTTCTGTAAAATGTGGCTAATGATGGGACCAGCGTTGTTGTAAAGAGTAAATGTGAAAATGTAAAAGCATTTAGCCCAGTGCCTGGCACATAGTTGGTGTCCAGTATTTGCTGGCTGCGACTATTACTATTAATTTACTTCCTGGCCTTGCATTAGCTGCACATCCCCTATAGAAGTCTTGATGTCATTGAACCCGTGGAAAAGCAAGGTTCTAGTATGGATACTGTGATGGGCAGGGCTGACATGTGCAGCTGCCAGGCTGTGTACTGCTCAACTCCAGGAGCATGTCCCTCAAATAGGCTACCCTGGGAACGCCCCTTTACCCCTTTGAATTGGCAGCATACAGCTATGTGCAGTGGGCCTGTTAGATGTAGAAAGATTTCTTAGCCTGTTCTCCTCCCAGGCTCAAGCCCTGCAAGAAAGCATTAGCTAAGATGGGTGGGTCAGGGATTGGGCAATACAGTGGACATTGTCAATGCCCCACTTGGGTCACTGAGCAAGGACCATTCTAACTTGTGCCTATTGGGTTCTACCGCAAGCCCCTACAGCTCTGCACCTGAGAGCTTTCTCTCCACCAGCACACTGGCAAGCCGGAAGTACTAGGGAGTAAATGTTCCCCCAGATCCCCATCAGACTGAGCCTCTGATGCCCACACCTGCTTCTAGCAGCGTATCTGTCATGGACCTCTTTCCTCCCCTGCCTCACTTCCCTATCCAGTTCTTAAATAAACTACTTAAACACAAATCCTTGCCTCAAAGTCTGCTTCTGGAGAAACCCAACTGAGACAGATCTTGGTGATCTGCTTGGGGGACTGCTTCGGGTTGCCCAAGAGAGGGGGTCCCCAGTCAACCACTGACCCTGATCTTCTTTGTCCTCATAGGGTCTCAGACAAGCTGAAGCAGATCCCCCAAGCTCTGGCAGATGCCAACAGCACCGACCCAGCCCTGGTCTTAGCTGAGAACGCATCTCTCTTGTCCCTGAGCGAGCTTGATTCAGCCTTCTCCCAGCTGCAGAGCCGTCTCCGCAACCTCAGCTTGCAGCTGGGTGTGGAGCCAGCCATGGAGGCCGCAGGGGAGGAAGAGGAGGAGGAGGCAAAGGAGGAGCCACCCAGACCGGCCGTGGCTGGGCCCCGGCGCCACGTGCTGCTCATGGCCACCACGCGCACCGGCTCCTCGTTCGTGGGCGAATTCTTCAACCAGCAGGGCAACATCTTCTACCTCTTCGAGCCGCTGTGGCACATCGAGCGCACAGTGTCCTTCGAGCCTGGGGGCGCCAACGCCGCGGGCTCGGCCCTGGTGTACCGCGACGTGCTCAAGCAGCTCTTCCTGTGCGACCTGTACGTGCTGGAGCACTTCATCACGCCGCTGCCCGAGGACCACCTGACCGAGTTCATGTTCCGCCGGGGCTCCAGCCGCTCCCTGTGCGAGGACCCCGTCTGCACGCCCTTCGTCAAGAAGGTCTTCGAGAAGTACCACTGCAAGAACCGCCGCTGCGGCCCCCTCAACGTGACGCTGGCCGCCGAGGCCTGCCGCCGCAAGGAGCACATGGCCCTCAAGACCGTGCGCATCCGGCAGCTGGAGTTCCTGCAGCCGCTGGCCGAGGACCCCCGCCTCGACCTGCGCGTCATCCAGCTGGTGCGCGACCCTCGGGCAGTGCTGGCCTCACGCATGGTGGCCTTCGCCGGCAAGTATAAGACCTGGAAGAAGTGGCTGGACGACGAGGGCCAGGACGGCCTGAGGGAAGAGGAGGTGCAGCGGCTGCGGGGCAACTGCGAGAGCATCCGTCTGTCCGCAGAGCTGGGGCTGCGGCAGCCCGCCTGGCTGCGGGGCCGCTACATGCTGGTGCGCTATGAGGACGTGGCGCGCGGGCCGCTGCAGAAGGCCCGCGAAATGTACCGCTTCGCCGGCATCCCCCTGACCCCGCAGGTGGAGGACTGGATCCAGAAGAACACGCAGGCGGCCCACGACGGCAGTGGCATCTACTCCACGCAGAAGAACTCCTCGGAGCAGTTCGAGAAGTGGCGCTTCAGCATGCCCTTCAAACTGGCCCAGGTGGTGCAGGCCGCCTGCGGCCCTGCCATGCGTCTCTTCGGCTACAAACTGGCGCGGGACGCCGCCGCCCTCACCAACCGCACAGTCAGCCTGCTGGAGGAGCGGGGCACCTTCTGGGTCACGTAGGGGCGCCGGGGCCCCGTGTGCCCCTCCTCGTGAAAGGCCTGCCCCGCCTTTCTGCCGCAGCCCCCGCAGAGGGCAGGTGCGCAGCGCCGTGAGCGGGCAGCGCCTCCTGTAGCAGTAGGGCCCCCAGCCAGTGCTCCGCCAAAGCGGCGGCCCCAGGGTTAATCGCGGAGAACAGGACAGTGCCCGGTCCCCTTGAGGGCCATCACACCCAGACCCAAGGGGTCGCAGCCTCCTGAGCAGGCCCAGGCAGGCCCGGGCCTGTTGGCAAGCTTTGATCTCAGAGAAACATACATTTGTGCCTGGAGACCCTGCAGGCCAGAGTCCAAATATTTAACAACCAGAAGGGGCAAGGCTCTGACCAGTGACAGTCAGACCTCCTGCTTTATTTGGTGTTAACCGTTTCTTGTCTGGATGGTGAAGTCTGGAATCTGAGTGGGTCCTTGGAGGAGGGGCCAGGACAGCCCTGGGTATCAAAGGTGGCATTGAGGCTCATTTGAGGTGACAGTGGCTGTTTACCAACCAGTACAGAGCGATTCAGCATTTTCATGAATGGGATGGCTGGATGAATCTGGGCCTCATATAGAGCTGGAAAACACACACATGCTATAGACATGCAGACATGCACGCCACACACAGACAAGCCTCAAAGGCACAAGTGCACACACATCTATGCAGACAAGCTTCCTCGCTGCTTATGCCTACAGGGTTTTCTGTATCACACACCTCAGAGGAGCCTGTGATTACATTTGTAGGATTATTTCCAGGGCAGGGCAGAGGAAGGAAATGCGTTAAAGGGCCATGACATGACACGGTTCCCTGGCCAGGTTTGGGACTGAAGGGCGGATTCAGAACTGCAGCATTCAAAGCCCCTGCCGGCCTTAGGTTCTCATGGCTACCTCCTCTGACCTATCCACATCCTTGCGGCTGGCAGGCAGGATGTTTTGAAATGGTACAGCCAAAGGCCCCGTCCAGCTTGGCTGGCTCCTGAACATGTCCATATTTGAAGGCTGCCTCAGGCCTGGCAGGGAGAAGCGGCTGTGGTCCCTGGAGGCAAAAGGCGGCTCACAGGGGCCTTCCATTTCCAGCCAGGCCTCATCTGGGGCAGGGCCAAGAGGAAAGTATAGAGTACCCGTGGGGGAGAAGTCCCACCGGGATGCACCCCTTCCCTGAGAAGCCCGCCTTCGCCCTCATGGACAGGGGTCAGCCAGCTGGTTGCCGTGGTTACAGCCAGTGCCTGGAATTCCTCCTTAGGGCTCTGGGAAGAGTATTGCTCAATGCAGGATGTGCGGGGTGTTTTATTTGGGGTTTTTAAGTTATTTATGGCTTGGTGTCTTTCTTGTTTTGTGGCTGTGTTTTTGCTTTTGTTTCTGCAGGAGCGCCTCTCCCAAGCAGTGGAGGCCTGAGGGCTTGAGGGAGGCTGGGAAAACCAGCAGGGAGCACTTGGCTCCTGGCAGAGGGAGAGGACAGGAGGAGGTGCCTTCCCCAGGAGGAGCGAGGAGAGGTGGCCACGTGGCAGGCCACAGTGCCCTATGGGCTTTTCTGTTTGAACCCCATGTGGGATGAATCTCAAAACCACCAGCGTTCTTGCCTAGTGTCCAGAGCAGCAGAGATTTGCAGCCCTCGCCCCTCCCTGAGCAGAAGCTGGATTTGAAAATCCCTCACAGGCTCTAACATGTTTCCTGGGTGGGCAGAGGCCTCATGACCAAGCAGCAAGTGTACCCAGAGTAGAAGCCCTTCCCCACTCCCACCTCAAACCCAGGAGCAGAACTCAGTATCCAGAGCTTTCAAGGGTTTGCCGAGGGCTGCCCAGCCCTGTTTCTGGTTTCCTGGACAATTTCTCTGTCAGATACGGCCCATTGTAAACCCAGAGGACTGCATTTTGGGTTGAGTAATATGGACACCGGGGAAGTACAGAATCTGAGTCCAGCATTGCCGTGGGGGAGGGACGAGTGTGTCCTGGCAGGAAGCCACCATTGGAGAAGGTGAGGCCAGTAACCATCTCGTGGGATTTGCTATCATCAGCCTATTTGAGCTGCTGGGTCTCTGTTACTGTGGACTCCAGTCATTCAAGGAGTTCTCCACTCTTGGGTTTTTTCTTTTCTTTTGCTGTTTTGCCTGAACACCCCAACACTCTTGGTTTTAGAGGCCAAGAGTAAGTTGTGCAGAGACATGGTTCTAATTTGGAGTTCAAAGGAACACCAGCTCTGAAAAGGTGACCATGGGGCCAGGAGGTTTCTGGCAGGGTCGGAAGTGCTGGCTGTTCTTCCCCAGCCTCCCCACTGCTCCCTCCTCTGTTCCCCATGTGGAGGTGGGGGGTGCTGGGACTGGGGAGGGGGCAGCCACCTCCATCCGAGGCTCTTCCTAGGGGCCCTGCTATTGTGGACAGCAGACTTTATCCCTCCTTCTTACTCTGGGCCGAGACCTCCCACTCCGCTCTCTGAGGATGGTACCAAGAATGGGCCTTTGGGACTTCTCAGGACATTGACAATGTGCACACTGCAAGTTGACTTTATTTATTTATTTTGTGAAAAGAAGAGACAGAAAATACCTTATTATCTGCAGGGACTCAAAGCTGTACCCAAATCAAGAAAGAAAATAACAGTAGAAACCATTCACACGCTCTGTTCATGCACGGACACCAGAAGACGATTCAGAACACCAGAGGAGAATAAGCCGGAGCGCCAGCACCACGATGGCCCCGGGACGTTGTTTAAGATCTGAGATCCCTTGGTTTCTCTCATGTTTATCTGAGATGCCACATCAGGGCCCTTACTGCTGTATTACCTCTGCCTGGGTGTTTGAGACAGATCACAAGTGCGTGGGTGTTTCCTGGAAATGTATTCCCCTGGGACTCAGTGATGCTCTGGGAACTGTTGGGGTTTGGGGAAGGACAGTGTGGTGTGACTATTGGCTTGACACGTTGTGGATGTGGTTGGAGTCACCCACGTGGACACGATTTTCAGCTTGGAGCTGGGATGAAGAAGATGGAAGCACTGGGGGCCGGGCCTCCTTTTCCAGCAAGGCCGGCCCTGGTTTCTCCTCTGTTCCAGCTTGTCTGCCAGAAGCCTTCCCCTGCAAAGTGCCCACCTGCCTGGAGACAGAGGGAGCAGCTGAGGCCTCTCTCCACTGGCCGCCAGCCTCCCCAGCACAAGAGGACTATTCAGCAATGAATGTTTACTCATGTTCTTTCTTATTGATGAGTTCTGCGGCCCAGCCTATAGAAATGGCTCAGAACATTCCAGGCCTTGGTGAGACAGGGCAGCATCCAGCACTCACAGGCTATCCCCGCTATGCCTGTTCCCATCTTCCCCTTGGGGCCTGTTCATAAATTGAGGAATGGATAAGGGCCCTGGAGGGTCCTTGGGAGTAGTTAGTGGAGGGCAGGATTCCCAGGTCCCCGTAGAGAGGGAAGGAGACACCCACATGTGCACAGAAGCCCGTCTCTGTCACACACACCACAGGTGGTCACCGATTTATTTTCCAAAAGCTTAGAAACATAAAGCAAATTTAGGCTTTTGTCCTTCTGCGATACATGCACTTGAAAATAAACAGAAAAGAGATGTTTAATAATAAGTTTACTTCCTGTCTGCTAGCACCCTCAGTCTGGGAGGTACTGCCAGAGGCTGGCGTAGTGGAGCAGCTGCTGACCAAACCCCACAGAACGGAGGCACCCATCATCACACGACATCTTTCCCTCCCATGTCTGTCATCTGTCTGTCTGGCAATGGAAGGAGCTCCAGCTGGAGGTCCTTCCCAGAAGGTTGATTCTTGGCCTGGGTGGTAGAGGAGACATCCTGACCCTAAAGTCTTCCAGCCCCAGGTTATCCTCTCCTATGCTGGGGTCTATGGACCGTACAGGCCAGGTGCGGTGGCTCATGCCTGTAATCCCAACATTTGGGGAGGCCAAGGTGGGAGGATTGCTTGAGCCCAGGAGTTGGAGACCAGCCTGGGCAACATGGTGAGACCAATTGACTGTAGGGCTTGTCCCTTGCTAGAACAGGAGCAGAAGACTGAATAGCTGTGTCCTCAAGGCAGTCCCCTCCCACCCCCATTCCCAAAGTCAGAAAGCGAAGCCAGATCTCAAGGGCTGACACCTGAGGCAAGGAGAGCTAAGGGGAGAGAAAGCGGGGTGGGGTGGGAGCAGACACCTTCACAAGCCAAGTGTGTCTTACTGATCTGTACAAGCTGATAGAAGGACCATCTGCTGAAATCCAGGGCTCCTGAGTTGGTGGGTTTGCTTGTGAAGCTTCTAGGACAAGGCGCAGCCAGATGGAAGGGAGAGGATCCAGGACTTCCTAAATGCAGCCGCGTCACCTCTCAACTCGCTGCAGTTTCAGAGACAGTGGAAGCTGCTCTTTACCTCAAAAGCACAAAGCAGAATTGGCAACTTCACATGTCTCAAGAGCTTCAAGATCCTTTGGTCTCGTGTCCTTTGGCACCCCACAACTGTATGGGGGACAAATTTGTTACGTGTTTCCAAGGCTACAGACATGGTGCCATCCTCACGGGCCTAGCTCATGTTGTGGATCAGGTACTTTGCTGGGGGGATACAATGACCCAGGTGGTCTGCGTCCTCTGCCATTGGTTTGAACAGGCTGTATATTCTAGTCCAAATTTGCCTGGCTCCCCCGCTCCCTCCCAGGTCCTGCACACTGTCTTTCTGCCAACACCTCAGCCCTGTGTGCTATTTCATGTCTGCATGGTACGAGACACCGCTTCATGGCATACACTGCCACGGCGTGTACATATGCATCCACATGCGTGTATGTGTAGCATGTAGCTCATTCTGCTCAGCCTCTGGTGCCGTTCCTCATTGCTCCCAGCCCCACTGCTGTCACTGTCGTCCCAGATGTCCTTGCCATGGCCACAGACAATCCGCCGTCTCCTGGAAACGCTGGGGCTGCCCTTCAGAGAGCTGGCAGCCGCTGGCAGTCAGGGCCTGCTTTGCAGAATAGAATGTGAACCCATCTCCTGATGGCCTACTTGACTTATTTAATTAAAGATGAAAACATGCAACGAGCAAAACCTGCAGTGTGTCTCTGCCTTTTCCTTCGCATTTGTTCTCAGCGGCAATTGGGTCACAATTTTTTTTTTTTTAATTAACGGAAGGGAGGTGACTTCCAGCATGAAGCAGGACAGAGAATCCCCCTGCCCATTCCCAAAGGATCAAAGGCACTAGGGGAATATGGGGCAGGATGAACGTTCCTTGTGTTACCAGGCTGGCAGAGCTGGCGGGGACTGTGCTGGGCGGAGAGAGAGAAAACCCAGGTATTTGGGGGCAGAGACAGGTGCATTGGGCCAGCGGTCAGGGGGCCTGGGGATGAGTCCCAGCTTTGCCACTCTCTGGCTGTGTGACCTTGAATGAGTCACTGCCTTTACTTGGACACCAGTTTCCTTTTAGAATGAAGGTATAATCAGTTGTTCACATTGTTCCCGAAAAGCCCCATTAGGGATTCAAAAGTCAGCTGAAAGGGCAGGCGGCACGCTCTCCACGAGAGCCACTGTGCGTTGTGATCTGCTTTACATGTTCAGATAGCATTTCAGATTTATTTGGCCTGCAACTAAATCTCCAAAAGCACATGAGAAGATTGCCAAGGACCCTTTCAGCTAAGAAATTGAATGGAGTCCTTTCAAATTGCAGTTACATCTGTCATAACAACTTCAGTTCTTACTACATTTCAGCCCTGCTTGTCTCCCAAGAGCTGCCTACGGAGCATGGGTGTTCCCCGGGGAGAAGGGAGAGAGCTCGTTTTGGAACACAGAAGCCAGAGCTGGTGGGGCTTTGTGGGTCTCGGGACACGGGGGTAGCAGGACCAGCAGCTGCAGGAAGAGGCAGAGGAGGGCTGAGCATGGGAACAGTGGCTCCTGGAGTGAGGGAGTGAAGACTCAGAGAGGCTCAATGTGAGGAAACGGGCCCCCTCCCCAAATCTTAACCTGTGTCTCTGCCAGTTCACCCAGTCCAGGCCTGGGAAGCTCAAGCCAGCTCCCTCCTGCCCATTAAAGTATTTGAGCTGGTACCTGTCATCCCAGCCTGAACAGACGCTGTCCACCCCAGTCAGGTGCTATTGCTGTCTCCCCTACTCTGGGGACTAGATATAGTTAGTTTAATTTCTGGGCCGTGTTTCCTACCACAAATGACCCCCTGGGGAAACGAATTGCACTAATCACAGAGCAGAGAAGCCTGGACGCCTCCCCACCCGCCCACCCCTCAGCCACCAGGCCGGAACCATCTCTCCTCCTCCCCCTTTCCCCCACCCCCAGACCCCTTCGGGATCCTCAGTCTTCCTTCCTACACCCCAATTTACTCAACCCTGGGAAGGAACCAAGTGCCCCGTGCGCTCTCTGGGACAGGGAGAGTCGGCTGGGACTCTCTGGAAAGCAATTTGATCAGCAGGGGATGGGGGTCAAGGACCTGTGCCATTGCCCACAGAGCCCTGCCAGGCCCAGCACTGGCCCAGCCCTGGAGCCTGCAGCGGCGTCCCCGACTGTG
Organism: Piliocolobus tephrosceles; assembly: GCF_002776525.5. Lineage (NCBI taxonomy): Eukaryota > Metazoa > Chordata > Mammalia > Primates > Cercopithecidae > Piliocolobus > Piliocolobus tephrosceles. The sequence continues at coordinate 68,270,251 of NC_045442.1, forward strand.
TTTGGAGAAACTGTGGTCACGGGATTGCTCTTGCGAAGTTGTAGTGCACACTTGCCATTACAGGCTCCAGGGAGGCCGCTTTCCTGACTCACCCAGCATTAAGGATTACCTCCTGGAAAGAACCATTTTTACAGAATTCTTTTATCGTGAAAAACTTTTTTTCCCCCCCCAAACAACAGTCTTTTTCAAGACTCTGGCCTTCTTTATTTTTTAAGACTTTGTCACCCAGGTGGGAGTGCAGTGACACAGTCACAGCTTACTGCAGCTTAGACCTCCCAGGCTCTAGCAATCCTCCTGCCTTAGCCTCCCAAGTAGCTGGGACCACAGGCATGTGCCACACCTGCTAGCTTTTTTTTTTTTTTTTTTTGAGACGGAGTTTTGCTCTGTCACCCGGGCTGGAGTGCAGTGGCCGGATCTCAGCTCACTGCAAGCTCCACCTCCCAGGTTTACGCCATTCTCCTGCCTCAGCCTCCCGTTGTAGCTGGGACTACAGGCGCCCGCCACCTCGCCCAGCTAGTTTTCTATATTTTTTTAGTAGAGACGGGGTTTCACCGTGTTAGCCAAGATGGTCTTGATCTCCTGACCTCGTGATCTGCCCGTCTCGGCCTCCCAAAGTGCTGGGATTACAGGCTTGAGCCACCGCGCCCGGCCACCTGCTAGCTTTTTTGTATTTTTTGTAGAGATGGGATCTCACCACGTTGCCCAGGCTGATCTTGAACTCCTGAGCTCAAGCAATCTGCTGGCCTCAGCCTCCCAAAGTGCTGGGATTATAAGCATGAGACACTACACCCAGCCAAGACTCCGTCATTCTGCAGATTAGTAGCTATCAGCAGCCTGCAGCTGGAAGTGTGTAGAACCAAAAGCCACCCTAAGCAGACATTAGGAGGTGGGTGAGTTGGCTGGGAGAAAACATCCAGGGTTGGGTTTAAGGCCCATCCCCCTTCACGCCATCCTCCCCGAGCTGCCAGGGTAAGAGGAGCCCTCAGAGATTACAGCAGTCTCAGGGGCACTGTGGGCCAGGGTTCAAGGCCCTGAGACTTGCTGTCCCCAAACCTCCCTGTTTCTTGGCTTCCTCAACTCAACCCACACTGTGGGGCCTCCGTGGCATGATCCAAAAGATCCACACAGAGTGTGGGGACTCTGGAGAACCAGGCCAGGTATAAACACCACAGGATACTATTTATCTGAGAAATAGGAGTTTGAGATCGCTCTTAAAGGAGCCATTTCTGAAACAGTGGGACAAAGGTTACCAGCAGTAAATAGGTTTCCTGGAGGTGTAATTCTCTGGTAGCTAGTAAAACCTTTGCTGAATGCTGTGGGCCAGCCGTTTATTGGAAGAAGAAGCAGGTAGTAAGTGCCCAGCAGGAGAGGCCTGCCCAAGAAAATTAGAAGGGGGAAAACGAAGAAAGGGAGGGAAGGGGAAGGAAGGAGAGGGAAGAGAAGAGGAAAGAACGAAAAAAGGGAGGAAGAGGCCGGGCTTGGTGGCCCACACCTATAATTCCAGCACTTCGGGAGGCTGAGATGGGAGGATTGCTTGAGGTTAGGAGTTTGAGAACAGCCTAGTCAACATGGCAAGATCCCACCTCTTAAAAAGACCAAAATGAAAGAGGAAGGAAGAGAGGGGCAGGTTGGGAAAGGAAGGGAGAGAGGAAGGGAGGGAGGGTGACAGTGGGATGCATTTCATGCCAATGCAGAGGGGAAGACAGCCAAGTTGTTGAAGAGTACACCCTTGGGGATAACCACAGCCACAGTGCCCAGGAGTTGAGAGGGTCAGGCCAAGCCAGGTACACTCAGTCCTATACACTTTTGACCATGGGGTTAATTTGCCCCATGGATATGTGGCTCACACCGTGTTTGTTTCTGCTTTTAACAACTGGCAGGCCAGCACAGTGGCTCACACCTATAACCCCCAGCACCCTGGGAGGCCAAGGCAGGCGGATCACTTGAATCCAGGAGTTTGAGACCAGCCTGGGCAACATGGTGAAACCATGTCTCTACAGAAACAAAACAAAATATTCACCCGGTGTGGTGGCACGCACCTGTAGTCCTAGCTACTCGGGAGGCTGAGGTGGGAGGATCACCTAAGCCCAGGAGGTTGAGGCTGCAGTGAGCTGTGATCACATCACTGCACTCCAGCCTGGGTGACAAAGCGAGACTCTGTCTCAAAAACAAACAGTTGGCATTCGCGGACAACACTTCAAAATGAAGGGATTTTATATAAAAGGCAGACTTGGCTCCTCTTGAAAATCAGGTGTCTTGGTTTGGGTTACACCGGCAGCTGACCCTGGGACAAAGGCACAATGGTTTCTTTAGGAGCTGCAGACGGTCCAGCAAGGGAGGAGAGGAGGCAGGCAGCCAGCAAAACTGCGCCACGGAGCCAGCCGCCACTCTGGGGAACTGCAGCCGAATCCCTCTGGGAACCACGGTGTAAAGCCGCTGCCTTGGACTCACTCCACCCCGGGGTGAGGGGAGGCAGTCTGGAGGTTCCTACACCAGTGCCTGTCAGCCTCTGGCTGAGACTGCTCTAGGAGAGTATTAATTTCACAGCACAGCCGCTGGCCCCAGCAGAACAGCATTCCCAAACTCTGGAAAAAGCCATTAGACTCAGAGGTGAAGATACAGGTGGCTGGAAGTTTCCAGAGCACAGTAAAAGGTTAGGTGTAGGGGAGAGGGCACGGTCTGACAACATCTAAGCCCTGGGGTGCTCTCATTCCCACAGGAAAAATAGGCTCTGGTGGGAGGGGGCAGCAATCTCTTTAACAGAAGAAGGGCAGAGTCCCCACCTGCCCATCCCCCATCTCCCCAATTACTGAGGCAGCAATGCCCATTGCCATGTATCATAGCACTTGCACTGATGTTTGACTTCCAACACAATATCTTCTCTGTGAATTCATGTCTGTCCAACATGAGAAAGTGTCAGGCCAAGAGGGCCACGGCTCCCATGCCATTCACTGTGACAGCTCCCCAGCCGCTATAGGCATTTGGGTTTGCAGCCCTGGCTTAAAGTCCTGGAATGCTAAGTTCTGGGCTGGCTTTCCTGACAACACTCACTCCAGGCTTCTTTTTTTTTTTTTTTTTTTGAGACAGAGTCTTGCTCTGTTGCCAGGCTGGAGTGCAGTGGCGCGATCTCGGCTCACTGCAAGCTCCGCCTCCTGGATTCATGCCATTCTCCTGCCTCAGCCTCCCGAGTAGCTACATCTCTACAAAAAAAAAAAATGCACTCTAGGCTTCTTAATGCTTAGACCTCAGGAATGAGGTCTAATCATTAACCTCCTGGTCCGCACACCATGGAACTCAACACCCCCTGGCCACCTCTCACAGCACCTACCTAGACTTCTCCCCCCCACCTGAGCAGGCGGCCAGAATAAACATGGAGGAAGAGGACAGCTGGTTTTGCCCACCTGGAGGTGAACAGGGTCAGGCCTGCATCCAGTCCATGCCAGAGCTGCCCCCCTGGAATGTTTTCAACTCATTTCTGCCTCGGTGCACGCGGCGGGGCATGCTCCTCTGTGGGGCACACAGACCCCTTGGGCACGCTGTCTTTGTGATCAGCATGGCAATGCCCAGTGCCTGGGCTCAAATGCTGCTCCATTCTCTCCCACACAGGAAAGCTCAAGAGAGTGACAGAGGACACTGTGTGTGCAAAGAGGATAAAGGGGACATGGGAAGTTTGGAGACCAAGAAGCAGTTTGCTCTGGCCGAGACGGTGATGAGACAGGAGGCTGGAGAGGAAAACTGGGGCCCGAATGTACTAAGTAAAAGAGGTTTTACTCTTTTGACTTGCTCCTAAGAGCTATAGAAAGCCATTGAAAGGCAGAGTGAAGCACAGTGGTGTGGTCTGATCAACTATATTCTATTTTACAGAGCAATGAGTGAGGCACAGAGAGCCGAAATGGCCAGCCGTGTCGGAACATGAACCCTTGCCACTCATCCTCAGATTCCAGGCCTAGATCCTCCTGTCCTATCCTTTGCCTCACACCGCACACCCGATGTATTAAGACCCCATGGGCTGTATGCTATGGTTTGAATGTCCCCCAAGATTCATGTATTGAAACTTCATCACCAATGTGATAGTATCAAGAGGTGAGACGTTTAGAAAGTAAATCATGAGGAGAGAGCCTTCAAGAATGGAATTAGCAGCTGGGTGCGGTGGCTCACGCCTCTAGTCTCAGCACTTTGGGAGGCCAAGGTGGGCAGATCATGAGGTCAGGAGTTTGAGACCAGCCTGGCCAGCATGGTGAAATCCAATCTTTACTAAAAATACAAAAATTAGCCAGGCGTGGTGGGGGCCCCTGTATCCCAGCTGCTCGGGAGGCTGAGGCAGGAGAATCGCCTGAGCCTGAGAGGCGGAGGTTGCAGTGAGCCGAGATCGCACCATTGCACTTCAGCCTGGGAGACAGAGCGACTCTGTCTTAAAAAAAAAAAAAAAAAAAAAAAAAATGGAATTAGCAACCTTATGAAAGGGCTGGAGGAAACGAGCAATCACTCCTTTTTGCCCTCTGCCATGTGACAGCACAGCACTTGTCCCTTCCAGAAGAAGCCGGAATAAGACAGGAAGCAGAGAACATCCCTCACCAGACACCAAACCTGCAGCACCTTGATCTTGAACATCCAGCCTCCAGAACTTGAGAGATAAATTTCTATTGTTTAGAACTTGCCCACTCTGTGGTATTTTATTATATTAAGTTGGTGCAAAAGTCATGGTTTTTTTGCCATCACTTTAATGTAAAAAACTGCAATTTTTTTGCACCCACCTAATAGCAATACAAATGGGTGAAGATACCGTGTGCATGCTATGAAACCCAAGCCAGAATCACAGGCTTCCCTCTGGGATCATACAGGGCAAGCACCAGCCCTCTCCTGGGTGTAAACTTTCCAAAGTATGCCCTGAGTCTGCTCTACTCTAGGCTTGAATAGCAACAATGTGTCCTGGCTGTGTGACTTTGGACCAGTGACTTGCCCTCTCTGAGCCTAGGCTGGCTCACGTGTAGAATGGGGGATAATATGGACGGGAAGGATAGGGTGCTGTATGGAGCATGCCTGATTCACAATGAGCCTGAATCAACAAATACTTTGAAGTCTGGAATGGGGGCCTGAGTAGAGCTCGTAATAGAACCTAGGGCCACATAGAATGAGTCCCTCAGCATGAGTCCCAGGCAGGCAGGCTGTAAACCTGGACAAATGCTGAAAGGACAAATACTGAAAACCAGAACTGAGGTTCCAGGGACCAACTCTGAGATACCCCATGGAGCAATTCCCAGAGTTTGGACAAGTAAGCAGGGGAGAGTTTTCTCGTTCCTTTTGGGAGTGTTCATTCATTCCACTTTTGTTTTTTAACATTCTCTTTCCCCTGACTCGAGGTTGATTTGTTTAAGCAGTTTCTCTTCCCAGAAAAAAAATGCCCTCTGCCTCTGTCTCTATCTGTGGAGAGACCGACGCTTAGGACCAAGAAGACGCTGGTTTAAATCAGTTCACTCAAAGCATTGGCTGATCGGCAGTGCTTCTCCCTCCAGCCCCGGCTCTTGAGGGGTCTGACCAGCCCAAATAGTGGCATGTTCACACTTGGCCTGACCCACCTCTTCCTGACACGTGTCCTATTCAGCTGGGGAGCAGGGAAACGGTTGAGAAGACATGTATCAAGACTTGCTTGTGGAAGCAGGAATCCAAGACGCCCATTAGAGGGGAATGCTGCTGACGTCTTACTTCTAGATGCCAGTGCCTTTCTCCTTCTCCTTGAGGGGTGTTTAAGCCTCGGTTCCTGACGTCAACATTCACAAAGCCTGCCACTGTGTCTGACCCAGAAGATCAGTGGTTGGATTAATTAATTAATTAATTAATTAATGATCATAAAGTTCAAGAACCATTTGGAAGAACTTTTTTTTTTTTTGAGACAGGGTCTCACTCTGTTGCCCAGGCTGGAGTGCAGTGACATGATCATGGCTCACTGCAGCCTCAGCTTCCCAGGCTCAAGCAATCCTCCCACCTCAGCCTCCTGGGTAGCTGGGACCACCACAGCCAGCTATTTTTTTTTGTATTTTTTGTAGAGAAGGGGTTTTGCCATGTTGCCCACGCTAGTCTCAGACTCCTGGGCTTAAGTGATCCTCCTGCCTTGGGTTCCCAAAGTTCTGAGATGACAGCCATGAGCCACCACACCGAGCCGTGTTTTTCTAAATACACAGTGATGTGCCATCTTTGCAAATGTTAGTGTTAGTATGGCATGGAAGATAAGAGTGTGGAATCTGGAGCCAGTCTGCCCGGTCTCAAGTCCTGGCTCTGCTCATTTCATGGCTGTGTGGCCTAGGGCAAAGTACCCTGCCTGTCTTTGCTGCAGTTTCCTCATCTGTGAAATGGGGATAAAGTTGGTATCTACCTCGTGGGGTTGTTGTAAGTATTAAGTTAATGCATGAAAATTGACTCGTGCATAGTAAGCACTCAGAAATGATTACTGTTGGCCAGGCGTGGTGGCTCAAGCCTGTAATCCTGGCACTTTGGGAGGCCGAGACGGGCGGATCACGAGGTCGGGAGATGGAGACCATCCTGGCTAACATGGTGAAACTCCGTCTCTACTAAAAAATACAAAAAACTAGCTGGGCGCGGTGGCGGGCGCCTGTAGTCCCAGCTACTCAGGAGGCTGAGGCAGGAGAATGGCATAAACCCGGGAGGCGGAGCTTGCAGTGAGCTGAGATCCAGCCACTGCACTCCAGCCTGGGCGACAGAGCGAGACTCCGTCTCAAAAAAAAGAAAAAAAAAAAAAAAGGAATTGATTACTGTTATGCTAAGAGCCTAGCCAGAAGTAGAAGTAAAGAGGGTAAAACAGGCAGTTCTAATGGTTTTCCTTTCCAGAAATTGTTACCGAAACCACAGGGGCTCGGGCTAGGTCCTGCTGCTCACAACACAGAAAGCCAGTCACTAAGACAATGAGGGTTGCCAGGGAAGAAGGCTTCAACTGGGTACCACATCCAGGGAGGTCAGTCTCAACTCTATCCCCCTGACTGACTAAACTTAGGGGTTTATATAGCAAGGAAGAAATGTAACTACATCTAGGAAAGCAGGAATTAGGGAGGGATAAGGAAGAGGAGTTGGTCGACAACAGGCAGGCGTTGGCTTAGGAAATCATGGCTTAGGAAATCTGGCGTGTCATTGTCCAGAGCCGGTGAGTTTCAATTCCTTGATATCATCTGGAAGGCCTGATGGTTGGTGTCCTGAGAAATGAACTCAGATAAGGCAAATGTCACTTTGTCAAGTTTCAAGACTGGGAGGTTTCATTTCAATATTTATTCCAAAGAAGCCATAAACGTCAGTTCTATGGGATAATTGGGTTGGTTTCAAAAATGACAAGATTGTGGCCGGGCACAGTGGCTCATGCCTGTAATCGTAGCTCTTTGGGAGGCCAAGGCAGACAGATCATCTGAGGTCAGGAGTTCGAGACCAGCCTGGCCAACATGGCGAAACCCTGTCTCTACTAAAAATTACAAAAATTAGCTGGACGTGGTGGCGGGCTCCTGTAATCCCAGCTACTCGGGAGACTGAGGCAGGGAGAATTGCTTGAACCCAGGAAGGGGAGGTTGCAGTGAGCCAAGATGGCACCACTACACTCCAGCCTGGGCAACAGAGTGAGACTCTGTCTCAAAAAAAAAAAAAAAAAAGAATTTGGCTTTTGATGCCAGTGATGCTGGCAACGGCAGGGAAACACCACATGAAGAGCTCCTAGACAAAGTCTCCTGCCCCACTCCAGATGCAAGCCCAAAATAAACACAGGAATAAAAAGCTCAGACTCAGTGGAGATCAAAGAAAGGCAAACCCAAATAACGGTGACCTCTTACACTGGCAATATTTTTTTTAAAAAGTAGCAAAACCTAGCTGGGCCTAGTGGCTCATGCCTGTAGTCCCAGCACTTTGGGAGCCAAGATCATGCCACTGCACTCCAGCCTGAGCAACAGAGTGAGAGTCCGTCTCAAAAAAAACAAAATCCAGTGCTGGCGAAGCTGTGGGGAAACACCCATTCTTCTGATGGGAGACTTCTGAAGGGCAGTTTGGTGACATATATCAAACATCTTAACATGCTCCATACCCTTTAATCCAGCAAATCCAGTTACAGGAATTTATTTTATTTTTGAGACAAGGTCTCACTCTGTCACCCAGGCTGGAGTCCAGCAGGGCGATCTCGGATCCCTGCAACCTCCACCTCCTGGGTTCAAGCCATTCTCCTGCCTCAGCCTCCTGAATAGCTGGGACTACAGGCACATGCCACCGTGCCCAGCTAATTTTTTCTTTTTTTTTTTTTTCGGTAGAGACAGGATTTCACTCTGTTGGCCAGGCTGGTCTCTAACTCCCGGCCTCAAGTGATCCGCCCACCTCGGCCTCCCAAATGCTGGTATTACAGGCGTGAGCCACCGTGCCCGGCCCAGTTACAGGAATTTATCCTAAGGAAGTAACTGTGGCTGAATGCTAATATTTAATGTCATTAAACATTAAATGTTGTTTATAATAGTGAAAAACTGGAAAACTGCTCAAGTGCTGAATGACAGGGGGCTGGTTACATCAATTATGGTTACATATGATGGATTCTCTGCAGCCATTAAAATGATCATGCAGTTTTTTTCATGACAATTCAAAATGTTTAGGATACATTAGATGACAAAAGTGGGCTGTAAAACAACAAGCACCATATGACCTCATTTTTGTGAGATGAAATATTATCTCTAATGTGAATATATCTGCACAGAGAAATGACTGGAAAGATAGAAACCAAAGTGTTGATGGCCGGGCGCAGTGGCTCATGCCTGTAATCCCAGTGCTTTGGGAGACTGAGGTGGGCGGATCACAAGGTCAGGAGATCAAGACCGTCCTGGCTAACACAGTAAAACCCCATCTCTACTAAAAATACAAAAAAAAAAAAAAAAAAAAAATTAGCCAGGCGTGGTGGTGGGCGCCCGTAGTCCCAGCTACTCAGAAGGCTGAGGCAGGAGAATGGCGTGAACCTGGGAAGCAGAGCTTGCAGTGAGCCAAGATCATGCCACTGCACTCCAGCCTGGGTGAGACAGAGCGAGACTCCGTCTCAAAAAAAAAAAACAAAAAAAACCCAAAGTGTTGACAGTAGATGGTGAGTATTTTATGGTTTTCTCTTTCTTTATCTGAACTGTTAACAATTTCTTTAACAAACATGTATTCCTCATGTCATCACATAGCAGTTAAGAGCGTGGACTTCGGAGTCAGGCTGCCTGAGTTCAAATCCCAATTCCATTCTAGGTTAGCTGAGACCTCTCTGAGCTGCAGTCTTCAAGTACAAAATGGAGAGAATAATAATAGAGCCAAGACCCTAGTTTGGAGGGTGTTGGAAGGCTCTAAGTGACATGATACAACCCGTGTGCTGCCCCGGCGCAGTTCCCCACAGTTATCCGTTACCGTTACTGTTATCACCATGACTAATTACTGTTATAATTATTAATATAACCTTTGCAATTGGGAAGGTGATAAGCCTTGGCCTCTGCCCATATCCTCTGATCACCCAGAGTCCCCGAGAGCTGTCCCCACCAGCTCTTCCCCGCCAGGTTGGCGCTCGCTCTCAGACTTGCTGTGAGGCCTTCAGCTCACACTTGCCAGAACTCCTGCATTTTCTCCTCCGTGCCCTTTTCTGCAGAGAGGGCTTGGAAGAAACAGCCTAGCAAACACCAGTCTCCTGGCCCCAGAGCGAGACGTGGAAGTTTGCAGAAATGCATCACCAAATGTTTGATTTGGGAGGAGAGGAAGAGCAGAACTCATACCGAGAGCAAAATAGGACAGAAAGGAGATTTTTCAGTAAGGGCTGAGGAGAGATCATCGTTCATCACTGGAGCCTCCTTGTTTCCTCACTTCGCTTCTTGACTTCAGTCCTGACCACCTCGCTTGCTGTGGAACATCTGGCCCCAATATGGGGCTGATTTTAATAAATCCAAGACATCTTCCTTTGCCCAGCAGACTTAGAAGAAGCCAAGGAGAAACCCCATGGGGTTGCCAGCAAAGATCCACAGAGGCGAAGAGACAGGCAGGAAAGAGGAGGATGGTGAATAACCAAGTGGGAACCAGGGTGCATCTGGCAGGTGAGCTGTGACCCGTGTGTTCAGATATCAAGATTATGGGCCAGACACAGCCATGCCCATTGAAGCCAGCAGCAGCCTCCGGAAGCGACTACCTGCCCTTGGTTTCTATCCTTTCCTGTTGTTCCTCACTAGACAGGCGCTGGCTTTATGTAGGTCACAGATTTTCCAGATACGGGAGAATAGGATTTGGGGCACCTTGTAGTTGTTACACACACACATGCACACACACACACACGCCCCTCCTCCCAGACCAGGAGGGCAGAAGGGTCATGGAACTGCAGCTAGAGTCCATCCTCCTGTTGGTCTGGCCTGCAGGGATGCTGCAGCCCCTCTGCTTGCGGATGTCTCATGACCCGAGACAAAGCCGAGTGACTGACAGCCGTGTTGGAAAGACTGGCGGGAGCATCAGGTTGAAAACGAGAGAGAGAAGTGAATGAAAGACGTTGTGATTCCTAGAAGTTTCCACTCCACCCACTTCCCACAACAACTCCACTACTCTAAATGAGCGATTAATTCCTCCAGGATCAGGGTTGTGAAGGAGGTGCCAAAAGCTAAGAAAAAGGCTTTGTGTTTGCAGGTCCTGGACCTCTTAGCATTTCAGGAGAGTTAGCAAGGCTGCCCTGCGCAGGGGTGGGGTGGATCTCTTTTGTTACTGGTGTTGGAGATAGAACAGTGGTCAGGGACATTCATTGTGGCATTCTGTTTTTCTTATTCTCACTTATGTATGTAGAAGATGTTCAAAGAATGGTAAAGTCATTATCCCCCTTCCCCTACAGGGAGTAGAGAGAGACCAGCTTTCCTCGTTTTGAACTCTGTCCCTCAACAGGGAAGAAAGAGTCCCCAAACTCAATACTAAACAAACCCAGTGGTTTTCAGCACTGGACACAAGTTAAAATCTCCCACTGGTTCTCACACTTTCCTGGACATCTGACGCCCTGCTCCTGAAGGCCTTGTTAAAACACAGATCTCTGGACCCCACCCTAACAGCTTTGGCTTCTGTTGTCAGGGTGGGGCCTGAGAGTGTGCACTTTAACAAGTGCCCTGGTGATGCTGATGCTGCTGGTCCCCAGGTCCAACTCTGAGAACCACCACCCTCCCCCAGTCCTCAGAGACTGATTTGGTTGGTCTGGAGTGGGGCTTCTTCGGCAGCTGTTGTTTAAAAGCACCCAGGGTATCCCAGAAGAGCCACGGTTCACACCACCAAGGCCAGTTATGCAGAACCTACTACGAGAGCACATTATAAAACTAAGCACATTCAGCAGGACGTGGACGCTAAAATAACAAATAACACAAAAGTATAAAATAAGCATCCGGCTCTCAGTGAAGTACTTGCTAAGCTCCAGCTGCTTCCACCTCATCTAACTCCTGTTCCCTTTCCACATCCTGGTCTTAGCCCCTCTGCGGCTTTGCAGGAACCATCTCCACGTGGCCCAGCCTTGCTCCGGTTCTGGCTGAGCTCTGGGACAGGAGCGCTTGGTGGCGCCTCTTGGCTCTGAGTCTGCGTTTCCTTGACATCTTATTGCTCTGATTTTCTCTCAAGTGCCTCCCCTTCTTTCCTTTGTTGTGGGAGAAACATTCCCTCGTTTTGTCTGTGTGCGGAGATCCCCAATGACTCGCCTTCCTTACGACTGAGCAGATAGAAAGCGACTCGCCTTGGTCTTTGGAATAGCCGAGATCCTGTAACCCTTATCCCTCCGCCTGGCCAGACCCACATGGGCATAAATCACAAGGATGCCAAGGCAAGACTGTGGACCCTGCCTCCAGCTAGGCCCGGCGGAGGGGAGCTGTGGGCTTCCAGCCCCTGTGGGAAGATTTGCCAAACAAAGAGCAGATGCTTCAAACAATGACTTCATTGCAGACTGGGTCCCAGTACATTCAGGAAGGGAGTGGCCCATGGATGCTGGCCAATCCTGCTCAGAGGAGCCTCAAAGAGAGACCAGACAGGCAAGCACGCTGACCAAGCAGCCACAATGAGGACTGGGGAGGAAGACATACACATTACACCTCTCCTGGGCCAGGCACTTCCAGGCAATATCCTAATTAATCCTTTTGACAGCCGGGCACAGTGGCTCACGCCTGTAATCCTAGCACTCTGGGAGGCCAAGGTAGGTGGATCAGGAGGTAGGAGTTTGAGACCAGCCTGGCCAACATGGTGAAACCCCGTCTCTACTAAAAATACAAAAGTCAGCCAGGCATGGTGGCAAGTGCCTGTAAGGAGAATCGCTTGAACCCGGGAGGCAGAGGTTGCAGTGAGCTGAGATTGTGCCACTGCACTCCAGCCTGGGCAACAGAGCAAGATCCTATCTTAAAAAAAAGAAATTAAATTAAAACAAAATTAATCCTTATGACGCCACAGTAGGTGCTGTCAGACCTTGATCTAGAAGACATGACTGCTGACTCCTATCCTGCCTCCTTGGGTCTGATACAAACAAGCCGAGTGGGAACTGGCATGAGGGCACATGTAAGTGCTCATGTATGTGCATATGGGTGTGTGTGTGCCTGTGTGCATGTGTATGTTGATTCGCATACCTTCCTGCCCCCTCCACACAGATTCCTACCCCTCAGTCTTCCCAGCCCCAGCGCACGCAGATTCCATCTTCATTTTCTTAAATCTTCATTATTGCCCATAACCTCCCCCAGGGAGCCTCCCAACCTAAATGAAAAAAAAAAAAAGAAAAAAAGAGAGAGAGAAAATGTTGAATTGGTGTAGGATTCCCTTATCTCAGATGGGAGGAAAATCGCTGGAAAGTTTTAAAGTCTAGGTGTCAATAGTCCTGTGAGTCATTTTGTGACCGGGTTTGTGCAGCCCCGCAGCCAAGCCTTCTTGCCTCTCTGAATCTGTTTTACCATCTGTAAAATGCAGGCAAGGGAAGTGGGGAAGGCTTCTAGTCAGCTTAGTTTCACATCCATGCTTTGAGGCCCTGTGGTCCCAGAAACAGCATTAAACGGGCAAAACATTAAAAGGGAAAATTTATTTTTTAAATTATTTATGTATTTATTTTGAGATGGAGTCTGACTCTGTCGCCCAGGCTGGAGCGCAGTGGTGTGATCTCGGCGCACTGGTGTGATCTCGGCTCACTGCAACCTCCACCTCTAAAAGGGAAAATTTAAAACCACCCCCTCTTTTAGAAAATGAAAGACATAGTCACACTCAAATTCATCGTAGACATATTTGTGGTACAAAAATGGACTGAAACCTCAACGCTGTAAGGCTCCGAAGCCCTGACCCCTTGGGGCTCTGGGTCAGAAGTCAACTGTCTAGGTTGGGCGTGGTGGCTCATGCCTGTAATCCTAGCACTTTGGGAGGCTAAGGTGGCAGGATCACTTGAGCCCAGGAGGTGGAGGCTGCAGTGAGTCATGATTGTGTCACCTCACTCCAGCCTAGG
>NC_045442.1:68283815-68298804 GCF_002776525.5 Piliocolobus tephrosceles
GGAGGCCGAGACGGGCGGATCACGAGGTCAGGAGATTGAGACCATCCTGTCTAACACGGTGAAACCCCGTCTCTACTAAAAAATACAAAAACTAGCCGGGCGTGGTGGCCGGCGCCTGTAGTCCCAGCTACTCGGGAGGCTGAGGCAGGAGAATGGCGTGAACCCGGGAGGCGGAGCTTGCAGTGAGCTGAGATCCGGCCACTGTACTCCAGCCTGGGTGACAGCAAGACTCCGTCTCAAAAAAAAAAAAAGAAAAGAAAAAGAAAGATGTTTCTTTATTGTCTTATCTTCTTTCCTGGCATCTCTTACAGCTAGGTGTACCTATGTGGCTAATGTCCAGCCAATGGAAAGATGGAAAGTAAGTGGAAGCGTTAGGTGCGATTTCATAAAGGGAGAGTGGTACTCTTTTTTGCTTCTTCCACCTCATGACAGCTCGAATGCAGAAATAATGGCAAGACTCAAGCTGCCATATTGGAGCATGGTGTCATCCACTGGGGACAGCAGAACTGGATAGAAGTCTCCTGAGTCTTTGATAAGGCACGACACTAGCCTTGGATAGCCTATCTCTAGAGTGTGTGTGAAGTTTGTGTTTCATAATGTTGCTCTGATTTTGAGTGTTCTATTACTCAAGACTGAATCTAATCCTCACTAAATCAGAGGTGTCACACTTGGTGCCACTACTCATTAATCTGGGGCATTAGATTTACTTTCAAATTGTTTTATTCTAAATAGCATAACATGAACCTCTTTATGTAAAAAAACACAATCTGCATCTCTGGGGGTTTTTTCCTCATGTATTCTATTATCTTCCTAGGATACATTTCTGTTAACAGAACTTTAGCATCAAAGAACATCTAGGCTGGGTATGGTGGCTCACGCCTCTGATCCCAGCACTTTGGGAAGTCGAGGTGGGTGGATCACCTGAGGTCAGGAGTTCGAGACCAGCATGGCCAACATGGTGAAACTCCGTCTCTACTAAGAATACAAAAATTAGCCCAGTGTGGTGGTAAATGCCTGTAATCCCAAGTACTTGGGAAGCTTAGACATGAGAGTCACTTAAACCCAGGAGGCCGAGGCTGCAATGAGCTGAGATCGTGCCACTGCACTCTACCCTGGACAACAGAGTAAGACTCTGTCTCAAAACAACAACCACAGCAAAAATCTACATTTTAGTATCTCTCAATACATGCTGCCAACTAATGTTGTTTTTGTTGTTGTTGTTTTTGTTTTTTTAAAAAATAATACATATGGGGTCTCCCTATGTTGCCCAGGCTGGTCTCTAACTCCTGGGCTCAAGCAGTCCTCCCACCTGAGCCTCCCAAAGTTCTGAGGTTACAGGCCTGAGCCACTATACCCGGCCTACCAACCAATGTTCTGAAATGGTTGCACAAATGACATTCCTGCCAGTTGCATATTTGAATGCCTATTTCATGGTTCCTGCACTAGTACAGGAGGCAAGGGAGTGGATGCTTTCTGTCCCCCGGTCATGCCCCTTGAACCACTCTGGACTTGAGCTGCAGCTGAGCAGTCTGTCCTGTCCCCACTCACAGCTTCCCCCTCTCAGGTGCCAGTAACATCTCTCATTTCTAACCCAAGACTTCCTCCAAAGCTCCAGAAGCTTACTCAGCTCTCAGGCAGGTGAAGTGTGGCAAGGAGTTAGTGCCGCAAGGAGATGGGAGATGCTGAAACATACCTGGGCGTTTTTTATTTGTTTGTATTGGTTTTTTTCCCTTTTATTTTCAATTGACACATAATAATTGTACATATTTATGGGATACAGAGTGGTGTTTTGATACGTATTGTTTTTGGTAGTGATTTATAAAAGAGGAATAACTGAGTCAGCTGGAGATATTTTTGAGGATAGAGGTGAGGACCAGATAACAACAAAATAACAATAGCAATTATTTGTTTAACACCTACTCTGTATCAGATACTGTTTCACTGTTGACATAAAACAATCTCGGCCAGGCTTTGTGGCTCAAGTCTATAATTCCAGCACTTTGGGAGGCTGAGGTGGGCGGATCACCTGAGGTCAGGAGTTCAGCCTGTCCAACATGGTGAAACACCGTCTCTACTAAAATACAAAAATTAACCCAGCCTGGTGATAATCCGAGCTACTCGGGAGGCTGAGGCAGGAGAATCACTTGAACCCAGGAGGCGGAGCTTGCAGTGAGCTGAAATTGCGTCATTGCACTCCAGCCTGGGCAACAGAGCGAGACTCCATCCCAAAAAAGCAAAACAAAACAAAAATGAAACAAAAGTAAAACAATCTCTCAGCAACTCTGCAAAGTAGATTATTTTATTCTTCCCACTTTGCAGATGAGGAAACCAGGGTTTGGAGGTGTAAAGTAACTTGCTCAAGGTCTTGAAATTACAAGGCTGAAGCAATACAGCTTGAACAAAGCCTGAGCCCCACCTCGTCTGAGGTAGCAGAATATGAGGAACACTGTCTTAGGAGGGAGGAAAGAGTGGATGATCCGAAATGAATCCCAGTTTCCCCTACAAAAAATGATGGTCATGTTCAGAGAACCCTGGCCAGGCCTCCTGTGAGTGTGTGTGTGTGTGTGTGTGTGTGTGTGTGTGTGTGTGTATTAGGATGGATGGGACAAAGTGAAACATTACAAAAAGCCAGGAGAAGGAGCTTGGTCCGATGCTAACCGGCACGATGGGAGTAAGGCTCCTATCTTCCTACAGAGAGTGGGAGCAGGGGCCCTATCTTTGGGGCTTGGCTGGAACAAACAGTTCTGTTGGCAGCCTTGTGTTTGTTTTCCTGGGGAAGGCAGCTTAAGGGGAGGCAGGGTCACCCTGGACTGCAGCCTTGAGCTGTTGCAAACACTGCCTCACATCCCGTCTCAACCCACTCAATGTTGGGGCTCTGGGCAGGGGAACGATGGTGGGTCTGTGAGGATGTCAGGTTGTCAGGAACAAGGCTGGTGGCTTTGAGCAAGTTGTGCAACCCCTTCCAGCCCCAGGCACTCATCCTTCTAGTGGAGGATGTCACCTTCACAGGAGATGGAAAGATCAGCCCCTCTCCCAGTTTCTTGTGGTTCATTTCTCTGACTCTCCTGAGCCTCCGTTCAACCCCTCCCTATTTCTTTCTTCTCCCCGTTTTTTTTGTTTTTGGGGTATTTTGTGATGGAGTCTCACTCTGTCACCCAGGCTGAAGTGTAGTGGCATGATCTCAGCTCATTGCAGCCTCCACCTCCCGAGCTCAAGCAATTCTCGGGTGTCAGCCTCCCAAGCAGCTGGAAATAGAGGTACCCACCACCATACCTGGCTAATTTTTTTTTTAATCTGAAAAGCTAGTAAAAATGCTGAGACGTTTCTCTGCTACCAAGGTATGTGGGCACCAGGAAGGGGTCAGCTGCCTTGGCCAGATGCTGAGGGGCTGGTAGAGAGAAACATCAGCAGATAGGAGAACTGCTACTGTCCCACAAAGAGGGGCCAGCTTGAAGCCATGGGCTTAGGGACCCAATGTTTGGGCCGACTGTGGTTAAGAACACAGTTATGACGTTCCCCTGAGCTGAGTTCCTGTCCCGGCTCACGGTGGTTCCCTGGCTGGGCAACTTGGAGCTCGTGATTGTCCCTTTCTCAGCCTGTTTTCTCATCCCTAACAACTCGTGAACATCCTGAATGTTGTGAGATTTGAATGAGATAATGCAGACAGAGCTTTAAAAGAGGCTGGATGCAGCAGCGCACACCTGTAATCCCAGCACTTTGGGAGGCCGAGGCAGGAGGATCATTTGAGGACAGGAGCTGGAGACTAACCTGGGCAACTTAGTGAGATCCCATTAAAATTTCTACGGAAAATTTAAAAATTAGCCGGGCGTGGTGGCACATGCCTATTGTCCCAGCTACTCAGGAGGCTGAGGCGGGAGTATCACTTGAGCCCAGGACATCAAGGCTGCAGTGAGCTGAGATAGAGCCACTGCACTCCAGCCTGGGCAACAGAGCAATACCTTGACTCCAAAGAAAAAGTGGAGAGGAGGGCTTAGAAAAGAGCTTGGCATGTAGAAAGCCCTCCAAATGTTACCTTATAATTATGGCAGGGATGAATTTCAAAATCATAAAGTGCTCACAGACAACAGGCTGCCTTGTCCACAGAGATGGCTGCAATTCCTCTGAAATACTCGGGGAGGGTGAATGGTGATGACTAAATCTCCCCTTCCCTCAGGCCCCAGGACTCCAGGGCAGGACTTTCTTAGCCCTGGGAGGAGGGGTGAAGCATGGGACCCTCCTTCCAGTTCCTACTGCCAGCCTCCCTGGCCCCCCAACACCCTGTCCTGCTCTGTGCCAGGAGGCTGCTCACACCCCCCCGAGGGCCTTATTCCTGTGACTGGGCCCAAAGACGAGGCTGGGGCCAGTAATGTGTCACACGTGAATCTGTCACACATGAAGACACAGAAACAGCCCCTTGGCTGTTATTAAAAGGAAAAGAGGCCAGTAAGGTGACTCACACCTGTAATTCCAGTGTCAGAGGCATGTGAACCAGAGCAACTCCATCTTGAATAGAAGCTGGACAAAATGAGGCTGAAACCTACTGGGCTGCATTTCCAGATGGTTAACACATTCTAAGTCACAGGATGAGACAGAAGGTCGGCACAAAATACAGGTCATAAAGACCTAGCTGATGAAACAGGTTGCAGTAAAGAAGCCACTAAATCCTACCAAAACCAAGATGGTGATGAGAGTGACCTCTGGTCATCCTCACTGCTACACTCTGATCAGCGCCATGACAGTTTACAGATGCCATGGCAACATCAGGAAGTTACCCTATATGGTCTAAAAAGGAGAGGCGTGAATAATCCACTTCTTGTTTAGCATATCATCAAGAAATAACCATAAAAATGGGCCAACAGCAACCCTTAGGGCTGCTCTATTGAGTAGCCATTCTTTTATTCCTTTACTTTCCTAATAAACTTGCTTTCACTTTGCACTGCTGTCTTGCCCTGAATTCTTTCTCGTGTAAGATCCAAGAACCCTCTCTTGGGGCGTGGGGTTGAGACTCCTTTCCTGTAACACCAGCACTTTGGGAGGTCAAAGTAGAAGGATCACTGGAGCCCAGGAGTTTGAGACCAGCCCTAGCAACATAGCAAGACCCCATTTCTACAAAAACTTAAAAAATATATTAGCTGGGAGTGGTGGCATGAAGTCCCAGATACCCAGGAGGCTGAGGCAGGAGGATCACTTGAGCCCAGGAGGTTAAGGCTGCAGTGATCTGTGATCGTGCCACTGCACTTTAGCCTGGATGACAGACCTGTCTCAAAAAAATAATAATAAAAGAAAAAGGAAAGAAAAGAAATGCTTCTCTTCCAAGTCTTTTCCCTGAAGAGAGTCCCAGCCTTAGACTGTGACCCATTCCCTCCCAGGCACTCTAGACTCCTGTGTCATGGGGTGACCCCCCCCACACACACACACACCAGCCCTGTGTCTCTCCACTGGGTACTTTTCATCCAGTATTAATTCTCCAACCTTTGTTGGTGAATCCTCCCCACTCCCCGCATATGATCTCTCACGTGGGGCTTTAACTGATTTTAAAAAATAAACATTAACAAACTGTGAAACTAAAAGCACAACTATGTTGAAGCCTTGTCCTCTAATCTAGCTTTAAATAATAATAATGATAATGATAACAACAGCTATTATTTATTGTGCTTTGTTGGAAGGATATTAGACTATAATTCAACATTCACAAAAATCCCAGGGTAGGTATAATGATCACCTGCATTTTACAGAGAGGAAACTGAGTCACAGAGAGGTTAAGCCACTTGCCCAAGGTCACACAGACCAAGGGAAGATTGTATAAAGCCCCTCCCACACCAGCTGCCGCTTCCTGACTGCAGAGGCTCAGGTGCTCTCTCTGTCCTCAGAGGCTTGTGTAACCATCTCTGCGTCCCCGTTGCCCGCCTGGACGTTCTTGCTTTCAGGGATGGGCACAGGGATCCCTCCACTTGGCCACAGGCAGGAGCATTCTGAGTGAAATGCCAAGCCTGAGTCAGAAAACTCTGCCCCAGACGGCAGTCCGAGCATCTGCCACTGGTCGCCTTCCTGTGTTTATTCTGAGGCCACCATGCCTGACAAAGGCCCCTTGTCCTGTCCAAGAAGGGGACAGATTTTTAAGGACATGGATTGAGGATAAGGGCTATTTATTACCAGGACTGGTTCCCTCTCCCGGTGGTGTAGGAGTTGCTGTCATGGGCTGTGTGGAGGTCGATGCCAGCCTTACAGCTCCCCCACTGCTTGCTGACCCGGCTCCCTGCCCGCACTCGGATTCACCTGACAGTTTCCTACACACACACGTGCACATGTGCACAGCTTGCCAGGGTGCAGGGGAAGTGAAAAGGGTATCTCCTGAGAATGTAATGGCCTATAGGATTCCTGCACACCTAAAGTCATTTGCAAAGTGGTGATGCATGTGGACACATGCATGTCAGTGTAGCACATGCAGGACAGACAGAGTACATAAGTTTCAGGGCCCAGTGAAAAATGAAAATGTGGCACCCCTTGTACAAAAGCATTAAGCATTTCATGATGGCAACAGCAGAACATTAAACCAAAGATGGGGCTCTTATGAATTTGGAGTCCTGTGCAACTGCACAGGCCATACGCCCAGGAAGCAGGCCCTGCACACACATGTTGTGTGTTTACACCTCAGGCACTTTTCTGATTAAAGGGCTCTAGGCTTCCATTAGAATCTCAAAGGGCGGTGGCACAGTGGCTCACACTTGTAATATCAGCCCTCTGGGAGGCTGAGGCGGGCGAATCACTTGAGGTCAGGAGTTTGAGACCAGCCTGGCCAACATGGCAAGACCCCATCTCTACTAAAAATACAAAAATTAGCCCTGTGTGGTGGCACATGCCTGTAGACCCAGCTACTCCAGAGGCTGAGGCACAAGAATCGTTTGAGCCTGGGAGGCAGAGGTTGCAGTGAGCTGAGATCGCACCTTGGCATTCCAGCATGGGCAGCAGAGTGAGACTCTGTCTCAAAAAAAAAAAAAAAGAAAAAAAGAAAAAAAAATCTCACAGAGGTCCATGATACTCCAAAGGTTATAAACCATTTAGTAGCAGAAGACCAGTGTCAGACAGGCCTGGGTTTGAGTCCCAGGCACGTTACTTATCCCCTGCAGGACTGGACCAAGTTCTGTGCCCTTCCAAGCTTGTTTCCTGGTCTGTAGAAGGGGGATTGTCATAACACTGAGCTCCCAGTGCAGGCGAGATGGGAGCCAGCTCGGCACAGTGCCTGGCACATTTCAAGCTCCCAGTTGGTGGTTGGCTAGTTAACCTTCAGTTAGATCTGTTCTGCTTGTTACTGTGTGAGATCACCTAGAAGTTTCTAAATCCTCCTGCCAGTTTGACCTCAGCTAGCTGTGCCTTCCATGGATGTCCCCAGCAGGCCCAGCACAAAGCATGGCAGGAGTTCTCGGGGACCCGAGTTGGCGTTTCTGTCACCTGGTCTGCTGTGAAAGGGGATGGGCTGCACAGACTCGGTTGGCCTCTTCCCCCGGCCCTGTGCATTCATTGGCTGACCTGACTGACCTGCTCTGCAGTATCTGTACTGTAAGAACATGTGACAGGGGCAGCAGCCTGAGAGGACCTAGGGCTGGCGGATGTAGGGTTCTAGGCTGAGCTCGAAGGGGCTGGGCTACCTGATAGCTTCTGAGTCAGTGCCACTCTGGTCAGAGCCTCTTTCCAAAGCAGGTCACCCAGGAGAGGGTTCTCAGGAGACCTGGGGCCCAGTGGCCCTTGGTGGCCATATTTCCCCTCCAGTGTGGTAGCTCCTCAGCAGTCTCTGCGCTGCCTCCCCGGTTGTCCCCAGTGGGTCTGCTAGCATCACAGGGAGAAGACGCCCTGTTACCTAGTCACCCCTTCCCTCCTTTCCCCAGCCTGATCTCCTGGTCCCTCCCCTCCTCTTTCAGAGCAGAGACTCCCAGCAGAGAGGAAGGAGGAGGACACCAGGCTCTGGGGCCTGAGAGGAGGGGCTGAGACGCCTGGTGGGACCTCATCTTGAGACATCACAGCTCCTCGGGCCTCCATTTTCAAGGCTGTAACGTGCAAATGGAGTCTTTGCTTCTGCCCCGGGGAAGCCCTGCCCTGTGCACCCAGGAAGGCTTTCCAACACACAATGTGCATTTCTTTTTTTTTTCTTTTTTTGAGACAGAATCTCACTCTGTCGCCCAGGCTGGAGTACAGCGGTACAATCTTGGCTCACTGCAACCTCTGCCTCCCGGATTCAAGCGATTCTCTTGCCTCAACCTCCCAAGTAGCTGGGATTACAGGCACGTGCCACCACGCCTGGCTAATTTTTGGTTTTGCAATAGAAATGGAGTTTCGCCATGTTGTCCAGGCTGGTTTGAACTCCTAAATTCAGGTGATCCACCTGCCTCGGCCTCCCAAAGTGCTGGGATTACAGGCGTGAGCTGCCGCGCCCAGCCACGCAATGTGCATTTTTGAATTGATGAGAAATGGAAAGAACCAAAGGTCCACCACGAGGGGAGGAGCAGACACATGGTTGGAGAGTCCTATCGTGAAAGGTATGCAGCAGTCGGAAGCTAAGTGGACTGACAGAGAAAGGTATCCAGGAAGTATTTTTAAGTGAAAAATGAAAATTGCAAAACAACACATATAGTATAAATCATTTATGTGAAAACAAACTGCTATACATTCTCTAAACACGTTGATGTGCAGGGAAGGATCTAGAAAGATATATTTTACATGGGTGATAGCGGTTACCTGAAGGGGCTGAAGGGGTGACCAAGGAGGACTTTCACCCTCTGGAGCCCCTCCCCCACGCGCAGCAAGCCTGCCCAGGCTCCCAGACCCCACAGGAGGAATGGAATTTCTAATCCCAGGGCTAAGGCCAGGTTGTACCACGGGCACTCAGGGTGGGAATCCTGTGTGGCTTGTAAATAACTAACTTCCTGGCCACTGATAGTAAAATTGTCACAATCACTTTTTATTAACCACCCACCAAGGGCAAGGCACTGCCAGCATCTCCCTCACAGCAACAAGGTAAGTATTATAAGCATGGAATTGACCATCAAGAGCTGTGGGGGCTGAGTTCCACCCTGCCTTCAGGCTAGCAAGGTAGCCTGCCATGCTTTCATGGATGCTGGCAGAAGATGCACGACTCCTGGGGCCCAGACAAAGGGCTTTATTGCTCAAACACGACAGGCGATAGGCGTTCATGTTCGCCTTGGTTCCCCTTGTCTCATTGGGCAGATGTGGAGGTGGGCCCATGTTCAGTGGGTTTAGCTGAAGAATCCTGAACCTGGAAAACTCTCAGTCTTAGAAGGGGGCCTCCAGCAAACTTGCCCTGAAGGGAAACATTGCTTTTATTCCCCTGGAAAGCAAACAAAGAAATCTTCCCTCTTCCCTGGAGGGAGACGCCAAAATCACTAAGCCAAAGGGAAGAATCAAGTCAGGAACTAAGTCAAGCAGGTCGTTAACCTAGGAACTGAGTAGTGCAAACCTGCCTCCCAAGATAAAGCTACATACCTCCCTCACGATTTGCCTGCAAGGAATGCCTACAGGGAAATTCCTTGTGGACAAAGGACAGACAGAGTTCAGAGTCATCCCTCTGCTCACCGGAGACAAATGCAGGTCTGATTGTTTCCTCTGCCCTATTGTTTCACTAAACTGGACTATGGCACAAGTAGCTATTCCTGTAAATTGGGTATTCAGTGAAAGGTTAATCAGAAACTCCAAAGAATGCAACCTTTTATCTCTTATCCTCCCGATGACCTGGAAGCCCCCTCTTTGCTTTGAGTTGTCCCACCTTTCCAGATTCAGCCGGTATACACCTTACATACATTGATTGATGTCTCATGTTTTTCCTAAAATGTATAAAACCAAGCTGTTCCCCAACTACCTTGGGCACATGTCCTCAGGACCTCCTGAGGACACATCCTTAATGGTGGCAAAATAAACTTTCTAAATTGATTAAGACTTGTCTCAGCTACTCTGTGTACACTTCCTAGGCTGTTGACTACACAAACATCCTTGAAAAGAGAATCCAGAACAAAAGCTGTCACAAGACAAGCAGGAATGCAAGAGGCCCTGGAGAACCATCTCCCAGTGTCGACAGACTGGGGAGGGGAGACCAGGGAAGGGAGGCGCTCAGAAGTTGAGTCACTTCTCAAGGTCACACAACCAGGACACAGCTGACCCCAAAGCCCTTGCCTTTTCCTCCTGCCTCCAAAATAGGCTGCTGGTCTAGCCTGGGAACCAAAGACCCACACGCAAGTTTGTTTCCAAGCGAGTGTCCATGGAGTCATGGTTATCACGGTCACCTAGCAATACTGCTTCCACAGGAAAATCCACTCTGAGTCTGGACAGTGACTTGTAGCAGAATCGTGGGCACAGGGCCTGTCTGTGGCTTGTGGAGCAGGCGCCGCCCAGATGTGCCTGATTCTGGGATCCAGTCATCCCAGAAGAGAAAATTCCTCCCTGGCTGCCCCTGGGTGATGTCAGAGGAGCTGGAAAGAAGCAATGAGCTTCTGGAGGTGGGATAAATGCTCTTTTCTTTTGCAGAGGGGGAAAAAAAGTCACGTTGTTCCATATTTATTTAAATATGAAATGTATTTATAGAGTAAAAAGAGTAGGTGTTGACTTCCAGCACCCGGCCGGGAAGTGGTTTGGCCTTGTTTCGTCTCCTCAGAGCACCCTGTCCCCTGGTGACCTAATGTGATTTTTCACAGTTGGAGGCTAGACCCTGTCCCCAGGCTCTCAGACCACCCTGGTCCCACCTGGTCTCTGAACCCCACCCCTCCCCGCCTGGAGAATGGCAGGTCAGGGCTCAAGTTTGGCAGTGGGCTCCCCTGTCACTCTCTCCTGGTCTGCAGAATGGAGGCGCACACACCTGCCTCATGCCACCCTCGCAGATAAAAAGCAGTCGAATAGTAAGCCAAGCAGCTTCTCACTTGGTAAATTGCTAATATGTGCATCTGTGTTTATAGAGAAGGGAGCTGAGGTTTCAAGGCTTCCCTATCTGTAGTCAGCCACTGTCCCATAGATGCCTTTGAAGAAGGTCTGTCCCTGTCACAGAGCCCCTCTTAACTTCCTCCCAGCCACCAAGGAGGAGGTGTCTTCCACAGCTGTGCCTCTGAGCTGTCTCTCAGTCACATGAGGTTTGTATTCTCAGAGGCTTGGGCAGGGCTGAGACTGGGGTCTCATTCTACAGAGAGTGAGGACTCTTACCCAGGAGATGCTCCCTACAAGACCCTTTAACATTGCTTATTGCATTTTAACTTCACAGCAACCCTGGGAGAAAAGAGCTTTAACGCCATTTTCCAGATGGAGAAACCTAGGTTCTGAGGGTCTTGTGTGGCCAGGCCTCACAGTCAGTGGGGGTCAGAGATGGGACTAGAACAGTGACAAGTCTTCCACTGTCTAGGCCCAGCTTCCTGTCCCCACACTGGAAAGCTTCTGAACTGTGATGCCAGACTGAAAGCCTGCACCCCGATGCCATCTCTGATGTCTCACGTGTTATGGTATAGCCTCAGTTTCCCCCTCTGCACCCTGGGATGATGCCAGGCTCCTCACCACCTGAAATTCTCATGGGATTCTAAGTTCTCCTCAATTGAACTGTGTGGTGTTAATCTGGAAGTGTCCAGAGAGGGTCAGTGACGTACCCAGGGTCACCCAGTGAGCTGAAGCATGCCAGGACAAGGTCCAAGCCCCCCGCCACAGGGTCAGGGCTCTGCCAGCCACACCTCCATGGCACAGGCCTCTGCAGGGAAGTCGTGGCAGTGGGTGGGCAGCCGCCCTGACTCAGGGTGAGCACTGAGAACCCTGTTCTTGCCTTATGTGAGACAATTTCTGGGTATGTCCCAAATAAGCTCCCATGGCAGACAGGAAATTACAGGGCGGGTGGCGGTGAGGAGGCCAGGGAGGACTAGGAGGACAGGGAGGATGGAAAACCAGGAGGAGCAGGCCAACCGCCCACACTTTCCTGCCCAGGGATAACTGGCAGCTGTGGAGATGGCACCCGCAGCAAGATGCACCCAGGAGCCTCGGGGAGGGCCAGGCCCTCATCTCGGGAGATGCCTGCCTAAGCCAAGACTGGACACCTGGGGCTGGGGATGACCCCGTGACATCTGTCACCACCCAGGCAGGGTAATGAGGGTGTCCCCTCTGCCTGGAACCCTTGCTGCTCCCTCACACTTCAGGCCTCAGTTTCTCTCTTTTAAAAAAAATTTGTATAAATATAAGAGGTACAGGTACAGTTTTGTTCCATGCGTAAGGTGAAGTCTGGGGTCTTAGTGCAACCAACACCTGAATAGTTTACGTTGTACCCACTGGGTAATGCCTCACCCCTCACTCCCTCCCTCCCTCCCGAGTCAGCAGTGTCCTTCATTCCCCTCTGTGGGTCCATGTGCACACATTTTTTAACTCCCACTTACAAGTGAGAATATGTGGTATTTGACTTTTTTTCTGAGTTGATTCACCTAAGATAATGGCCTTTGGCCAGGTGTAGTGGCTCACGCCTATCATCCCAGCACTTTGGGAGGCCAAGGTAGGTGGATCACCTGAGGTCAAGAGTTTGAGACCAGCCTGGCCAACAGGGTGAAACCCCATCTCTACTAAAAATACAAAATTTAGCCAGGTGTGGTGGTGTGTGCCTGTAATCCCAGCTACGTGGGAGGCTGAGGCAGGAGAATCACTTGAGCCTGGGAGGTGGAGGTTGCAGTGAGCCGAGATCATGCCACTGCACTCCAGCCTGGGTGACAGAGCAAGACTCCATCTCAGGAAAAAAAAAAAAGATAATGGCCTTTGGTTCTATCCATGCTGCTGTAAAAGACATGATTTTACTCTTTTTTATGCCTGCATAGTATTCTATAAGTATATATACCATATGTTCTTTATCCAGTCAATCGCTGATGGACACTGAGGTTGATTCCATATCTTTGCTATTGTAAACAGTGCTGCTATAAACATATGAATGCAGGTATCTTTTTGATATAATGACTTCTTTTCCTTTGGGTAGATGCTCAGTAGTGGGATAGCTGGATTGAACAGTGGTTTTAATTTAGTTCTGTTTCGTGTCACCTTCCCAGGAAGGCCTTCCTGACCTGCCCTGGTAGAGCAGCCAAGCCTGCTGGGTGTTGGTGACTATTTTCATCTGCTTTATTTCTGCCTCATCGTCCTGGATTCACAAACTTGTGACATCCACGGAGCTCAGCTTTATCTGGCTTCCCCACTGCCTCCAATACCCAGGACAGGGCCTGGCATGCATGGGGTGCCTGGTCCCTGTGCATGAGGCCCGAACTGTCATCGTGGTTCACTTGCTCATGGGACAGGATGACAGGAGGGCAAGCTGCACCAGTAGGTGTTCGTGGATGCGTTCACAAGATAAAAATGCAAGGCTCTAGTTCAACGATTCCTGAGCAAGGTTAACGTCAGTGGTGAGGCCATGTTTGTACCATGTGCCTTTGGTATGATGTGAGGAGAAGAGCACTTTACCTCTGGGGTCCTCCCAAAAACCCATAACTCAGGAGGCACAGTGGCTCACACCTGTAATCCTAGCACTTTGGGAGGCTGAGGCGGGCAGATTACCTGAGCTCAGGAGTTCAATACCAGCCTGGCCAACATGGTGAAACCCTGTCTCTACTAAAATATAAAAAATTAGCCAGGCATGATGGTGCATACCTGTAGTCCCAGCTACTTGGGAGGCTGAGGCAGGAGAATCTCTTGAACTGGAGAGGCAGAGGTTGCAGTGAGCCAAGATCATGCTACTGCACTACACCTTGGGTGACGGAGGGAGACTCTGTCTAAAAAAACAAAACAAAACCCATAACTCCAGTCTAACCGGGAGAAAAGCATCAGACAAATCCAAACTGAATGATGTTTTATAAGATACCTGACTAACACCCCTCAAAGACTATGAGGAATTTCAAGACGACAGCAGAGTATTAAATAAAAAGCCAAGCCCTTCTAAGCGCAGGGCCTGGGCGATGGTACAGGCCACATACCTGAGAAGTAGCCTGGGCAGGAGGCCTGAGAAGCAAATGTGGGGGTGCCCCAGGCCCCCACAGCCCTTGGAAACAGGAAAGGGGGCCCTGAGAAGGAACCCTGCAGGTGGAGGTGAGGATGGGGGAAGAACCAGGGGCCTAAGCTGGAGAAGGGGTAAAGGGTATGACTGTGGGCAGGACCCAGGGCCCCTCTCTGAGGGTCCTCAGCACGGGGAGGGGCTGCCATGAAGTTGGGCACTGCCCAAGCAGGGCCACGCACCCCATCTACAAAGAGACCCCCCATAGCTGCAGGGCCCTGGGAACTGGGATGTCAGAGCTCAGCCACCCACAACCCATGAGTGTCCCCTGCATCCTGATTCTGCTCCTGTCCCCAACAACAAGCAAAACAAAGTGGGGAAGAGCCCCCTCAGTGTCAGAGACCCCTCACGTGAGAGTTCGGCTCTGACCCGCACTAGGGTGTACAGAAGCAGTGGCCAATCAGGAACAAGATCAGCACTTTAAACTAGACAGGACTTATTTAGAAAACCACGTCAGCAGAAAAACAGAGAATCTTCTCAAGATATCTCCAAGGGGTAGAAACTGGGGCATTTGGCTTCACCCAGCCGATAGCAGTGTTTGGGTAGAAAGTAACATGCCTGCATATTCAGGTCAAACTGGTACAGATTCCTCAGCAGTTCCCGATGAACTCTACGGGGCACGCAAAGAATGTTCTAATGAGGCGGGGGTCAGGAGCCCTGGGCTCTGGTTCTCTGTGGCTAATTTGCTGTGTGATTGGAATGAGTCCTTGGCCCTCTCTGGGCCTCAGTTTCCTTGGCTGAACAGTAAGGGAGCTGTTTGGGGTGAACTCTGGCAGGCAGGAGCCTACTGACCTTACTCTGCTGCAGGGCTGACAGGGCAGAGAGAGAGAGAGGCTGGGTGAGGAAGGGTCTCTGGGGAAAGGAGGAGAAGAGGGAGCTTGTTGGGGATGACAGAGGCAGGGGAGCATCCGTGCAGAGGTGACACGGGTTGCTGAGGGGCAG
>NC_045442.1:68298814-68373051 GCF_002776525.5 Piliocolobus tephrosceles
GGCAGGGGAGCATCCGTGCAGAGGTGACACGGGTTGCTGAGGGGCAGGGGAGCATCCGTGCAGAGGTAACACGGGGTGCCGAGGGAGGGGAGGTTCTGCTGTGGTTAGGAGCTGAGTTCAAACTCACACTTGGGTTTGGATCCTGGCTCTGCTTGCTGGGTGACTTTGGGCAAGCAACTTAACCTCTCTGGGTCTGTTTTCTTATCTGCAGTGTAGATGAAACGGCCATCCCCATCTCACGAGGGTGCTCTGATTAGATGAGACGGGGCGTGTGAAGGGTGTAGCTCAGTCTATAAGGAGCACCCGGCACAGTGGTCAGGCTACTGTGAGCAACAGCGCTTTGCGAGCTGATACTACCTTACAACAACCCTGAAAGGTGACACTGTCACTCCTTGAACACTGAAGAAATGGACAATCAGTGCAAGAAAGTGTCACCCAGCAAGAAAGAAAACAGGACCCAGCTCCCCTACTCCACGAGGGTTCCCCAGAGGTATGTACAGAGGGAACTGACAGCAAAAAAATCAGCAGCCCAATCACCATTTGAAAAGATGCTCATGGCTTGATGTGGCAGCTCATGCCTGTAATCCCAGCACTTTGGGGGGCCAAGGCAGGTGAATCACCTGAGGTCAGGAGTTTGAGACCAGCCTTGTCAACATGGTGAAACCCCATCTCTACTAAAAATACAAAAATTAGCCGGGTGTGGTGGCGGGTGTCCATAATCCCAGCTACTCGGGAGGCTGAGGCAGGAGAATCGCTTGAACTTGGGAGGTGGAGGTCGCAGTGAGCCGAGATCTTGCCACTGCACTCCAGCTGGGGTGACAGAGCGAGATTCTGTCTGAAAGAAAAAGAAAGAAAGAAAGAAAGAAAGAAAAGAAAGAAAGAAAGAAAGAAAGAAAGAAAGAAAGAAAGAAAGAGAAGAAAGAAGAGAGAGAGAAAGAAACAAAAAAAAAGAAAGAAAAAAAGAAAGAAAGAAAGAAAGAAAGAAAGAAAGAAAGAAAGAAAGAAAGAAAACCACTACCCCACAAAAACATGAAAAGGAGATAGACAGGAAGGAAAGGAGGGCAAGAGGGAAGGAAGGAGGGAGGAAGGAAGGAAGTACAGACAAGCCCCCCACCCATAGCACTGCATACAGCCTCTCCCCGAATGCTCTGGGCGCAACCACGCCAAGACGGCCTGGAGCAGCACCTGCTGGCCACGTCCCTGGCCGCACAGCGCTGGCATCCTCCCTGCAGTCCAGCAGCCATCCTCCGCTGGCCATAAAGGCCCCTTTCTCTGGTGGCTGTTTGTGTTGGGCCCTTCCCACCTTCATGGGCAGCCTCCAGACACTGCCGGCGGGCACGAGGACACAGCCCCTGCCCGCTGCTGAAGGGCCGCCTTTGTGGACGCACGGACCAGCCGGCTGGTGCACCCTGGCCCTTGGAAGCCAGCTGCTTCCCCCTCCTGCTCATCCAGGAGGTAAACAGGACTGAGAGCCAGCCTCTGCCACGTTCCCAGCCCCCTCCCCACCCCAGCTCTGTGAGGTCCTGACTCCAGGAATGAACACACAACCCCTGTTCTTCCTCAACCCACGACATAAATCACTGTTCCTCTGTCCAGGCAGCCTGTATCACAGGCGCCACTGACGCCTGCTGCCTGGACACCGGGCCGGGTCCTGCTTCCACCGGCCTCCTGGAGCTGTGGGTGAGGCAGGACCGGGAGCTGCCTGGAGCCACAGCTGGGGACAGTTCCAAGGTGTATTTCTCATGTTTAAAACACTGTGTGTATTTAAACATGCCCTGTCTTGTTCCAGAGAAGATCTAAAGCAGCTACAAGGACACATCAGATGCAACCAGTGTAAATGAAGACTGGGACGAAATGCTCAGAATGACTTTGTTTTTTTTTAAGAGACAGGGTTTTACTCTATTGCCCAGGCTGAAGTGCCATGGTGGGATCCTAGCTCACTGCAGCCTCAAACTCCTGGGCTCAAGCAGTCTTCCTGCCTCAGCCTCTTTAGTAGAGACTACAGGTGTCCGCCACCACACCAGGTTGAGATTTTGAGTATAGTTTAAAACAGAGGAACATCAGAAGCCATGTAAATGTTCAATGATAGGGAATTGATTAAATAAATTACAATATAGCCACACAATTCAATTCATAAAAATATTCATTATGCAGCCATTAATACTGAAATTATGGGTATAGAACCTAATTAATTTACTACTTATGTATTTATAGAATCTAATGGCAAGCTTGTATGTATAGGCCTAAGAGGATTTTTCCTCAAAGGGAGCTAGAAGTCTCGTGACCTTCTTGAAATGACTATGGCCTCCAAGAAGTTAAGAGTCACAGTATAAACTGTATGTATTGTGAAATCCCACTTTCATGTCTGTGTGTAGTCTAGGAGGCTGTACCACAAACTTCAAAGCACTCTTATCTCTGAGTATTAGAATTGTGTATTTTTTCATCATTTTCCTACCAGTATGATCTATACCCTTATCATGGTAAGCCGCAACTGTGGCCACGTATCTTCCAGCAACCAAACCAAAAACAAAAATGTGGTCAGTTACTAATTCCCAGTGCTCATAGGAGAAAATAAGTGACTGCTTTTGGCATTAAAGAGGGTAGAGAGTTCTCTGAACTCTGAAGGGGTTCAGAGATGTATTTTTTTTTTTTATTTTTATGTATTTATTTTTTGAGATGGAGTCTCACTCGGTCGCCCAGGCTAGAGTGCAGTGGCGTGATCTTGGCTCACTGCAATCTCCACCTCCCAGGTTCAAACGATCCTCTGCCTCAGCCTCCTGAGGGAGATGAGGCTGGCTCATATAGAGTGTGAGAACAGGGTGCAGGGAAGTCTCCATCAGGGGCTGAGGCATCTGCAAATATCAGATGATGCATCTGTCCAGGAGAACATCTTGCAGCCCCCCTCGGCTGGCCCCATTCAGGAAAGGGGCTGACTCATTGCTTCACAATAGGGTAGAGTGAGATGGGGTCAGACACTCGCTGTTCATGTCTTCATAAGAAGGACAGGTAGCAGTATCACAAAGAGTCAGCCAAGAGTTGTCGACTGTCTGGCACAAATAGAAGAATATGGAGGTTACTGAAATCAAAATATACAGAAAGCTGTTCACTCCACCCAAGCCTAGGAGGGCTTTTCCACCAACCTCAGAGGAAAATCTGCAGAACATATTCAAGAGTGTTCCAAATATCTATTGCTGAGTCACAAATCACCCCAAACCTTAGTGAACTAAAGTTCACAACAGCAATCCTTTTATTATCTCTCACAGTTTCTGAGGTCCAGGAAATCAGGAAGGGCTCAGTTGGGTGGTTCTGGCTCAGGAAGGATCTCATAACGTTGCAGTCAGATGGAGGCTGGTGTTGGAATGGCTCAAGACCGGACTGCTAGGGATGGCCATGTATCTCTCTTCATATAGTCTCAGGGCCTCTCCACGTGGTCTCCTCATGTGTGACAGCTTGGGCTTCCTAACAGCATGGCAGCCTCAGAATGGTTAGTCTACTTATATGGTAGTTCAGGCCTGCAAGCCCAAGTATTCTAACTGACCAAGCAGAAGCTGCATCACATATTATAGGCTAGGATTGGAAGTCATCCATGTTACTTCCATTGCTTTCTATCGGCTATGAGCAAGCCACAGGCCCATCAGATTCAAAGACACAGGACACAGACCTCTCCATGGAAGAAGTGTCAAGATCACTCGACATCATGTAGATTGAGGGATGTTGCAACCATCTTTGGAAAATATAATCTTCCACACAGAGCCATCACCAATATCCAGAGCAGGTAAGAACAAACTGAGGCAGATGCAAGTACTGAAAACTTTGGCCTTTGAACATTTGACATGGACACCCTAAGACTACCTTTTATCTACACAAATTTCAGCCATCATAGGCCTCATGATGTGGCAAACACTTTGAGCTGTGATAGGCACCACGTGTCGGCCATGAAATGGGCTTTGGCAGTGGCCATCTTTGTCTGTCAGCAGGGCTGAGTTTAGGCAATGATTTAAATACACTGTTGAGGCTGGGCGCGGTGGCTCATGCCTGTAATCCCAGCACTTTGGGAGGCCGAGGTGGGTGGATCACCTGAGATCAGGAGTTCGAGACCAGCCTGGTCAAATGGTGAAACCCCATCTCTACTAAAAATACAAAAATTACCCAGGTGTGGTGGCACACACCTGTAATCCCAGCTACTCAGGAGGCTGAGGCAGAGGATCGTTTGAACCTGGGAGGTGGAGATTGCAGTGAGCCAAGATCACACCACTACACTCCAGCCTGGGTGACAGAGCGAGACTCCTTCTCAAAAAATAAATAAATAAAAATAAAAAAAATAACATATATCATTGAGTTTTACCCATACTATCTGATTTTTTAAAAATGAGTGGAGGCCGAGCACTGTGGCTCACATGTGTTATCCCAGTTCTTACCTGCACTGGATATTGGTGATGGCTCTGTGTGGAAGATTATATTTTCCAAAGATGGTTGCAACATCCCTCAATCTACATGATGTCGGGAGGCTGAGGCAGGAGGATCACTTGAGCCCACAAGTTCAAGATGAACCTGGGCAACCTAGTGAGAACCCCATCTCCATTAAAATTTAAAGTGAAGGTGGAAAACAGAAAAGTGGACCTACAGATGGAAATGATGGAAAAGGTGTTCGCTCCCACCCCTAAGACAGTTGAGGCTGAGATGAGTTAAGAGGGACTCTCATCTGCCCATGTTGGCTGCTGATCAGCCTCGAGTCCGTTAACTGTGAATTAGTTCTCTGGTGGAAAACAAAGAATAACAGTAACAATAAAAGAACAAATAGGCCGGGCGCGGTGGCTCAAGCCTGTAATCCCAGCACTTTGGGAGGCCGAGACGGGCGGATCACGAGGTCAGGAGATTGAGACCATCCTGGCTAACACACGGTGAAATCCTGTCTCTACTAAAAAATACAAAAAACTAGCCGGACGAGGTGGCGGGCGCCTGTAGTCCCAGCTACTCGGGAGGCTGAGGCAGGAGAATGGCGTAAACCCGGGGGGCGGAGCTGCAGTGAGCTGAGATCCGGCCACTGCACTCCAGCCTGGGCAACAGAGTGAGACTCCGTCTCAAAAAAAAAAAAAGAACAAATAAAACAATGTGTCTATCTAAAGTATTTTGGGGTAAAATTATACAATGTCTGGGATTTGCTTTAAAATACGCCAGCAAAGTAACAAAAAGTACATAGAGGGACCAAGATTTGTCATGAGTTGCTAATTGTTGAAGTTAGAGGTGGGTACATGAACGGTGTTTGTTTGTTTGTTTGTTTGAGACGAAGTCTTGCTCTGTCGCCCAGGCTGAAGTGCAGTGGTGTGATCTCAGCTCACTGCAACC
The DNA here is from genome assembly GCF_002776525.5 of Piliocolobus tephrosceles. Lineage (NCBI taxonomy): Eukaryota > Metazoa > Chordata > Mammalia > Primates > Cercopithecidae > Piliocolobus > Piliocolobus tephrosceles. Next base: position 68,304,161 of record NC_045442.1, read on the forward strand.
TCCGCCTCCCAGGTTCAAGCGACTCTCCTGCCTCAGCCTCAGGAGTAGCTGGGATTACAGGCGCCTGCCACCACGCCCAGCTAATTTTTGAATTTTTAGCAGAGATGGGGTTTCACCATCTTGGCCATGGCTGATCTCAAACTCCTGACCTCAAGTGATCCGCCCACCTCGGCCCTCAAAGTGCTGGGATTATAGGCGTGAGCCACCGCACCCAGTCATGCGTCCATTTTCTTAAGTTAATTGATTGATTCATAATCAAGAAAAATCATCAAATGGTTATTGTTGGCTATTCCTTTCTTTTCCCTGTAGTGTGTGTTTGTTTGTTTGTTTGTTTGTTTTTTGCTGTTTTTGAACTTGTTTTGTCTGCCAAGGGAGCAGGTATCTTCAGTGGACAAGAGGTACCCGGCATAAAAGATTAGGAGACAATTATGGAAGAGTAAGTGTTAAATAGAATGAATTTTGGTCATTAGCCTAATCCTAGACCTCCCCCGATCCCATCCACTCCCTGACTTGAAAAACCTCCGTTGGATTTCCCTGGACACCTCCCGGGCCTGGTTGTCAGAGGCCTTTTCTAACGCAATGGCTGGCACGCCCTCTGGTGGCTACTGGCAGAAGTGCATAAATCCGTGCTTTTTTTCTGAGCTCACAGAAGCCAAGTTTCAGAGCTTCCACTAAAGATCACAAACTGGTTGCTCCAAAGGCGGATTGAGACCTATAGATGCGCTATCTACAGAGTATGCATATAGGGGCCAGGTTCTTCATATGTTACCAGCATTTAAAAATCTAGATATTTTACGTACAAATCCAGATTTCTGACTTCTTTGGAAAGCCAGGTCTGACAATGACAGGCCGAGGCCTGTACTCTCCAGTTACCTGTCTGACCTCTGGGTTTCCGTTCAGTTTCTCCAGGACACGATCCCTGTAGTGCGTGGAATAATAACTCCCAAATATTTGTGTCCACCAGGAACCTTGAAATGTGACCTTATTTAGAAATAAGATCTTTGCAGATGTAATTAGTTAATCATCTGAAGATAAAATCATACTGAATTTGGAGTGGGCCCTAAATCCAACAACTTATGTCCCTGTAGGAAGAGGGAGGATACCAGCTGGGTGCAGTGCCTCACATCTGTTATCCCAATGCTTTGGGAGGCCGAGGAAGGAGGATTGCTTGAGGCCAGGAGTTTGAGATGAGCTTGGGCAGCATAGCAAGACCCAATCTCTACAGAAATTTTTAAAAATTAACCAGTCTTGGTGATTCACATCTGTAGTCCTAGCTGCTCAGGAGGCTGAGGCAGGAGGGTCACTTGAGCCCAGGAATTTGAGGTTACAGTGAGTTATGATCACACTGCTGCACTCCAGCCTGGGCCACAGAGCAACACCCTGTCTCAAAAACAAAAGAAGAAGAAAGAAAAAAAAGAAGAAGGAGAACAAGAAGAAGGACAAGGAGAAAGAGGAGAAGAAGAAGAATCAGGAAGAGGAGGAAGATAGAGAGCCACAGAGGAGAAGGCCATACGGAAATGGAGACAGCCTGGAGTGAGACATCTGCAGGTCAAGGAATGCAAGGATGGCTGGCAAACACCAGAAGCTGGGGACAGGCCTGGCACAGATCCTCCCCAAGAACTTCAAGAAGGAGCCAATCCCACTGACACCTTGATTTTGAACTTTTGGCTCCCAGAACTGTGGGAGAATAAATTTGTGTTGTTTTAAACCACCCAGTGTATGGTCATTTCTCATGACAGCCCTAGAAAACTAACATGCAATCCTCAAGAAACCCTTGCTCTTCTACAACAACCCCCAAACAGGCCTCTGCTCTAAAGCCTCAAGAGAGGGACAGCTCACATCTCCCCGCTGGGTGATGGACTAATCATTGGAAAGTTCTTTCTGCTAAACCAGTACACAACACAAACAACACAAAATCAGGCTAGAATCTATAAAAAGTGGGGGGAAGGGTACCTGGAAAACACTGAAAAAAAGTGGGTGGAAACAAGATTATAAAAAGAAAGAAATCCTGCTGGTTGTGGGATCAGGGAGGGCTTCATGGAAGAGGTGGCACCTGAACTGGGCTTCAAGGATGGCTATGACAAGACAAGCAGAAACTGGTGGGAGTGCAAGGCATATTCCAGGCGATAAAGCAGTGAAAGGCCCAGAGGAGGAACGTGTGGGTCATGTACAGTAACATTCATCCACCCATCCCTTCCATGAATGTTTCTTCACTAAGCAGTGAGCAATGAGCTCAGCTGGATGGAGTCCTGTGGCTGAGGGGTCAGTAGGTTGAAATGAAACAGCAGAGTCTAAATCTTTACAAAATCCTGGGTCCCCAAGCATGCTAAGTAAAGAATTTGACATTTACACACCTCCACAGGGGTTTTCCTTCAAGCTAAACTATTTCACTCACCTCTTGTATAGAGAGGGCTGTTGGTTTTGTGTCTTTTCAGGGTCCTTCCCCTGGTAACAGACCCATGCCCTGGAGGCAAGCATGGGCACATGACTGGCCCAGACCTGGCCAATCACTGCATTCCGTCCACCTGGCAACAGTAACAGATCCAATCAGGGTCATTCCCTGGGATTAATATACAGATTCTGGGTGCAACCAGCTCTCTGTCTGCTGGGACAGTCTTGTTCCCTGCCACATGAAGACAGCCCATCAGGAGTCAGACGGACTGAGGCCAACAGGTGAAAAGAAACAGTAAAGCAAAGACAGTCAGCATGGAGGAGCAAAGACAGACAGCATGGGGTGCTGAACTCACAGTTGCCATCCCCGAAGACCTGGTTCCTCAAATTCTTCCTTCAATTCCAAGACCTGCTGCAGGATCCCCACCTTCTATGAGAGCCAATACATTCTTTCTCTGTCTAAGCCAGTCGCAGTTAGGTAGGTGTCTGTCACTTGCAACCAAAGGCTCTTGGCTGGTACAGTCCTGTTTCTGAAACCCTGCCCCTGCGGACCAAGCAACCAGTGAAAGCAAAGGGAGATGGTGCCCATCCCGGCAGCAGCCCTCTCTCCGGTTCAGACAGGTCACTCTAGGGCACTTTCTGGTGGGTGCTTGGTGCTGAAAAAGGTGACACTGAAAAAACACAGGGATGTGAACTGAAGTCAATTATGAATAGGGTAGAAAAGATAACAAATCAGACTCTCTCTAAAGGACGCACATGTCCACCCTCAGTCATTCCTTTGGATTATGGCTCCCTTTGTAGAAAGTAGGCCAATTTTCCAAAATACCAAAATGCCTTAGATGCAGCCACCGAATTTACTGGTGCAAATTTTGTAAATCAAAATTACCAAAAACTTGTTTCTTTTAACTAAATATAACATTTTCAGAAATTCATGTGAAGTATTGACATTTTGGTTTCCAACAAGAAGCAGCTGGGATACATTGACTTGGAAAAAATTTACAGAAAGATTCTGAAGGGAAAAGTAAAATTGTTTGAAGTAACTGAAAAGAAATGAATCTCCAATGGTGAGAAAAAGTACTAGGAGTGCTTGTAGATGTTTTATTTATTTCTTTATTTATTGAGACAGGGTCTTGCTCTGTCACCCAGGCTGGAGTGCAGCGGCGTGATCTCGGCTCACTGCAACCTCCGCCTCCCGGGTTCAAGCGATTCTCCTGCCCCAGCCTCCCAAGTAGTTGGGATTACAGGCACGTGCCACAACTTCCAGATAATTTTTTAAATACTTGTGGTAGAGATGGGATTTCACCACATTGGCCAGGCTGGTAGATGTTTTAGACATGGATGATATTCAAATGACAGGTAGAGAAGGTAGCGTAAGGGTGATGTCAGGGCTGAATTGGGTCAAGATCATTCATTCATGCATTCATTTCAATGTATGTCCTGGTTACCCACCAGGCCCAGGCCTCCGGGATACAGATGTGACAAGACATGACCTGTGCCCTAAAGAGCTTGGCAGGAGGAGCTTCAGGGAGTCAAGAAGATGTGACCCAGTTCTATATCCTTATAGATATATCCTATCTCTAGCCCAGGGCAGGGTAGAGGCCTGTGCAAGGCCATTAAGGAGCAGAGGCAGCCTGGTTCTCTCTGCCTGCGGAGGTCAGGGAAGTCATGATATTTGAGCTGGGTTAATTTTTTTTTTTTTTTAGACGGAATCTCACTCTGTCACCCAGGCTGACATGCAGTGGCGCGATCTCAGTCCACTGCAGCCTCTGCCTCCTGGGTCCAAGTGATTCTCCTGCCTCAGCCTCCTGTGTAGCTGGGATTACAGGCACCCACCACCATGCCAAGCTAATTTTTTTGTATCTTTAGTAGAGATGAGGTTTCGCCACGTTGCCCAGTATTGAACTCCTGGGTTCAAGCGATCCACCTGCCTCAGTCTCCCAAAGTGCTGGGATTACAGGCATGAGCCACTGCACCAGGTCAATTTTCTTTTTTTAAGAGCAAGGGTTCACTATGTTGTCTAGGCTGGTCTTGAACTCATGGACTCAAGTGATCCTCCGGCCTCAGCCTCCCAAATAACTGGGACTACAGACATGCACCACTGCACCTGGCTTGGCCTGGATTTTGAAGGATGTGTAGGAAAGTCAAGAAAGGAGTGGTGAACATTTTCAGGCAGGGGGTGCAGCCCTAAGCAAAAGGCTGTAAGGCACAGAGGGTAGAGGGAAAAGGGAGGACAATGAGGCTGGTGACAAGGGCGAGGACCAATTCTCCTGGCTTTCAAAAGGTGAAGGAACTTGACTTTCACCCTGTGGATAGTAGGGAGTCATTGAGGGTTTTATGTAGAAGAAAGACCCCACCTCACCCATCTCAATGGTAGTTATGACAAAAATGGATAAGGAGCACTAGAAAGGAAGGGGCTAGAAGCCCAGTTTGCCAGCTGCTGCAACTGTCCAAGAGACAGGTGATCATGGCTGAGCTAGGGAATGCATTCATTCAGCAGGTATGATGAATCCATACTCAACTAGAAGGCAGACTTTAGCCTGGACAGTTTGGCCCCAACTACTTCTCCAGTCTTCATTTGAATCCTTTCCTGCCTCCCAGCCATAGCATGCACAAGGTCTGCAGCCCCCTCTGCACAGGGTATGCACCCAGCAGACCGCCACTGTTCCCACCCCTCCCTGCACAGGCCCCATCACCCCTTCACAATGAGTTTGCAACCCCTGGGAAAGCACCTTCCTGCCCGAGAAGAATCACACTGGGACACATGTTCTTGTGTGTTTTTTATTGGACTGTGGGCTTCCTAAGGCAAGTCAGGCACTATTTCCCTCTGTATCCTCTTTTGCACCACCTAACTCAATTTCTCAAAGCCTGATAAGCAAAGAGCCTTGCATACAGCAAGGGTTCAATAAACCCATCTAAGTTGACATGCCATCTCCAAGGGTCAAGGGCAGATGTAGCTCTACGGAAGGGGCAGACCAAATGAGCTTTGACATCTCTGGGATTTGATGATCCCAGGATTCTGAATCCAAGAATCTGGGGTTGAGTGAGGAGCCCAGTGTGTGAGCAGAGGGAGAGAACAAGGAGCAAAACCAAAGAGACCCAGCCTCAGTGGAGTCCCGAGCCTGCTGGAAACAATGCTGGAGAAGGGGTGCAGGGAGAGAAAGGTAGGAGCCCGCGTCTCCCTCGCTGCCCTCTAACTGCTGCAGGACAGGCCATCACCTGCCCATCAGCACCTCAGCAAGTGAACAGGCCCCCTCAGCCCTGGCCCAGGGGTCTTGCCTCGCCTGATGGGGGCTCCTCCAGGGTGGTCCTAGGGGCCCTGGGGCAGATCTCCTTCATGTTGAACAACGGGGCATTGCCAGGCCCCAGGCTGGCCCTCAGTGACAAGGGGAGTGCTGGAGAACCCGGCTGGAGCCAGCTGCCTGGCAGATTCCGGGAGGAGGCTGGGGCTGCGGAGGAGGGAGTGCAGTCTCTGTTGGTGTCACTGACTGTGATATCCTGATGTAAGAAGAAATATGTATTTGGTCTTTGTCCCAGTTCCTGACCCAGAGTTCAAAACCTTTGTAATTTCCTGAGTAATAGGAACTACTGACGCAGAGCTCTGAAATCCCTTGGAATTTCCGGAGTGATAGAACATCTATTGTTCCAATGAGGTGACTCCTGGGGGGCTCCCGGATACCCTTGGAATAAGGGCTGGCTGCCAGGGGAACCAGCTCCCCAACTGCTGGGGAAGGGAGAGGGGCCAAAGGTTGAGGCGATCACCAGTGGCCAGTGATTTCATCAGTCATGCCTACGTAATGAAGCCTCCACAGAAACCCAAAAAGACAGGGTTCGGAGAGCTTCCTGACAGCTGAACACACGGAGGTTCCTGGAGGGTGGTGCCCATGGAGGGCATGGAGGCTCCACGTCCTTCCCACCCACCTCACCCTATGCGTCTCTTCCATCTGGCTGTTCATCTGTGTCCTCTGTAATATCATTCACCATAAATGGGTAAAGGTGTTTCCCTCAGTTCTACAAGCCACTCTAGCGAATTAACTGAACCTGAGGAGGGGAGTGTGAGAACTCTGATCTGTAGCCCATAGGTCAGAAGCACAGGTCAGAACCTGAGGCTTGTGACTAGCATCTGAGGTGGGGGCAGCCTTGTGGGACTGAGCCCTTTTTAAAATTGTTAAATTCATTAATTTTAATTTTTTTAGATAGGGTCCCACTCTCTTGCCCAGGCTGGAGTGGAGTGGTGCAATCATGGCTCACTGCAGTCTTGACCTCCCAGGCTCAAGAGATCCTCCACCCTCAGCCCCCCAAGTAACTGGGACTGTAGGTGCATGCCACCTCATCTGGCTAATTGTTTTGCTTTTTTTGTAGAGATTGGGTCTTATTATGTTGCCCTGACTGGTCTCAAATTCCTGGCCTCAAGTCATCCTCCCACTTTGGCCTCCCAGTTCGCCACTGCGCCTGGTGGGACTGAGCCCTGACCTACAGGATGTGTCACTCTCTCCAGGCAGTGTAGGAACTGAATTGAATGTGGGACACCTAGGTGGTGTCCCCTGGAGAACAACTTGGTGTGTAGAGAAAAATCCCCACACATTTTGGTGACCAAAGGGGAAGTCTTCTGTGTTGACAGAGTAAGAGTAGAAGAGAAAAAAATAGTTTTGCTTTTTTCCCCCTTCAGACAGACTGTAAAGGAGATTGAGGCCGGGCACGGTGGCTCATGCCTGTAATCCCAGCACTTTGGGAGGCCAAGGTGGGTGGATCACTCGAGGTCAGGAATTCTAGACCAGCCTGGACAACATAGTGAAAACCCATCTCTGCTAAAAAACGAAAAAAAAAAAATTAGCTGGGCATTGTGGTGTGCACCTATAATCCAAGCTACTCGGGAGGCTGAAGCAGGAGAATCGCTTAAACCCGGGAGGCAGAGGTTGCAGTGAGCCGAGATCATGCCACTGCACTCCAGCCTGGGCAACAGAGTGAGACTCCATCTCAAAAATTAATTAATTAATTAATTAATTTAATTAAGGAGATTGAGGGGAGATAGTGCAGGGAGAGGCCTCCTTCCCACCAGAGCCAGGGAAGCAAATATTCCTGGGAGATTTGGAAGGCATCCACCCTCTCCTCTACTGGCATGGTGGGAATCAGAAGAGGATGGGCAGCTGGAGCAGGAGCTCCACCCCAAGGGTCAGCCCAGTTTTCTCTAGAGGCTGACCCATCCCACAGGGGTGCATCAAGGATGCCCATCCTTTTCCTTCCAGGAAAACAGTGGCAGTGTCACACCAAATGTGCATTGTGAGAGAGAGAGAGAGAGAGAAAGAAAGCAAGGCAATCCTGAACCTAACAAGACATTTTCTGGACTCGTACCTGTGCATGTTTTTTGGCTTTTTGTTTGTTTGTTTGTTTTTTCACCTGTGCACGTTTTCACAGACTCACAACACTGGACAATTGAGTCCAATCCCCTCATCTTACAGATGGGGAAACTGAGGCCCATGGAGAGGTGCTGACCCAAGTTCAGAAGCAGAGCCTGGCAGAATCTCCATATCCTACCTTCTTCTGTTCTTCCCCAGTACCCACGCTCCCATCCACATTCAACCAAGACTTATTGATGAAAACACAGGATTTTCCACCGTGGGCATTATCTCAGTGCGGGAGGCATGCCAGGAGTGGCTACAGCCCTGGGCAGCTGACCTTGCAGTGAGCCAGGCCTGGGGTAACACCAAGGCTCCGCCGCACACCCCTGCCTGAGCCAAGGTCAGCCCTGGGAAACGGAGTCTTCTCATCCATAAATGGGTCTGAGTGGCTGGTGATCCCTGTCTCGTGGAGTTGCTGAGGGGATTCAACAGCAGACGCGGCCTGGACTGGCTCACACCTGCGATCCCAGCACTTTGGGAGGCTGAGCCCAGGAGTGCAGGACCAGCCTGGGCAACCCCCATCTCTACAAAAAGTTTAACAATTAGCCAGGCATGGTAGCATACGTCTGTAGTTCCAGCTACTAGGGAGGCTGAGGTGGGAGGATTACTTGTGCCCAGAAGTCTGAGGTTACTGTGAGCTATGATCTCACCACCACACTCCAGCCTAGGTAACAGAGTGCGAAGACTTCTCTGAATAATAATCATGATGATGATGATGATGATGATGATGTAAAGGACATAGGGCATTGAAGGGAACATAAAAACATTTTTTTTCCTCTCCTCTCCCTCACCTATTTTGCTCAAATATAAAAAGTTCTGGTTTCTGTTTGTTTTTGGTCAAATGCACCCCCTCCCCTCTCTGCGCTCTCCACAAAGGTGGCAGGTGGAGAGAAAGGCTGCCTGTGGGACTCTGTGTGCAGTTTGGGTTTTTGCTTTCAGATTTGTTCTCAGGCCCCAATTATTCACTGGAGAGAAGTCAGTACACAAACCCTGTTCCCAGGAGGCCACACGCTGAGGGAAAGCGAGGTGCCCACGCATTTGGGCTCCGGTGACGGCTTCCCAAACGGCCTCAGCCACGTCTGTACTGCAGGTCGGCACCTGGGCCTGTCCCCGGCAATGCTCTGTTTGCTGCTGGGCCCAGGAACCCTGAGAACCCAGGTTGACAGGACATGGTGACAATGGAAGGATTGTTCCAGAAGCTGGGGCCCTGGCTGGCCTCTGGCTTCCCGTCATCTGAGCAAATGTCGATCCCCCAGATACAAAAGCCACCATTTCCCTGACAATTGAAGATGCTCATTCAGAAGGCTCCCCCTCAGCAGGCTGCAGGCTCCTCCTAGCCACTCCGAATCCGAAACCGCTGTTCTCATCACCACCCCTTTCATCTTACATGCTGGGAGCAGCCCCTTGGCAAACCCCATCACTCCTCACACCACCTTCCAGAAAGCTACTGAGCCTCCAAGTCTGAGCCTGCTGGTGGCAGCGAGGCACAGTGAATAGCAGAAAAGCTCCCCTTCCTAAGGAGCCGCTGCAGCCAGACGGGCAGAGCCTGCCCTGGCTGCAGGCTGTCACCGGGGGCTTGCTTTTGCTGTTTGGAAAGCACAGGGGCTGGTTACCACGGGTGATCCATCCATCAGAACCTGGCCCAAGGTCACAGTTAGCAAGCTCCAGGGCTAGAGCTTAGAGCTCCTGTGCCCAGATTCCATTCCCCTCCACACCACAAAAGGATTTGTTAAAAGACACGTCTAGTGAGGAGTGGGCAAGGCCTAAGAGAAGAAAAGTCACAGAATAATGACGACAGTCCCCCAGCTCAGATAATCCCAGAAATAAAAGTAAGACACATGGTTATTCTTCTGTCACTCTGGCTGGGCATGGTGGCTCACACCTATAATCCCAGGACTTTGGGAGGCTGAGGCAGGCAGATCAGCCTGGCCAACAGAGTGAAACCCTGTCTCTACTAAAAATACAGAAATTAGCCGGGCATGGTGGCACACACCTGTAGTCCCAGCTACTCAGGAGGCTGAGGCAGGAGAATCACTTGAAGCGGGGAGATGGAGGTTGCAGTGAACCAAGACTGCACCTCTGCACTCCAGCCTGAGCAACAGAGAGAGACTCTGTCTCAAAAAATAAAAAAAAAATTTTTAAAAAGTAGAATCATGGGCTAGGTGCGGCGGCTCACGCCTGTAATCCCAGCACTTTGGGAGGCTGACGTGGGAGGATCACTATAGGTCAGGAGTTTGAGACCAGCCTGGCCAACATGGTGGAACCCCATCTCTACTAAAATTACAAAATTAGTCAGGCATGGTGGTGGGTGCCTGTAGTCCCAGCTACTTGGGAGGCTGAAGCAGGAGAATCACTTGAACCTGGGAGGTGGAGGTTGCAGTGAGCCAAGATCGTATCACTGCACTCCAGCCTGGGTGACAGAGTAAGACTCCATCTCAAAAAAAAATTAAAAAATTAGAATCATAACGCTGACAAGCACGTAAGGGCCTGATACTCACGTACTCCACTGACGGCGCTGTCTCAGTTGGTTTTACCTTTCTCACAAGCCATTTGCTAAGAGGTGGTTGAAGACTTTGAAAAGCTCACACCCTGGATGAAAGTGCTCTGGAGCTGGATTGTGGTGATGGCTGTATGACACGCGAATGTACTAAATGCCACTGAATTGTACTGTACTGTATTTTTATCTTTTTAGAGATATGGTCTCCCTCTGTTGCCCAGGCTGGAGTACAGTGGCACGACCATAGCTCACTGCAGCCTCAACCTCCTAGGTTCAAGCAATCCTTAGCCTCACACACTGCCCCCTCTTCCCAGCCTAATTTTTAAAACAATTTTTTTTTTTTTTTTTTTTTTTTTTGATAGATACAGGGTCTCGCTATGTTGCCTAGGCCGGTCTCAAACTCCTGGGCTCAAGGGATTGTCCTGCCTCAGCCTCCCAAAGTGCTGGGATTATAGGTGTGAGCCACCGCGCCCAGTCATAAATGCTGTTTTTGTGAAAAATAATACCAAGGGTAAGAATAATTCGAGTATTGCCAGCAGATGGTGTTTATAAAGTTTTTATTTTCCATTTTCTTAAAAATAACATTTGATTTCCTTTATGCATGTGTGGAGTGTACTTGTTTCCTTAGGCTGAGTAATAGGCAGATAAAGACGACACGAGGCAGCGTCCCCAAGTGGAGGCGGGGCGGGACGTGAGAGGATGGGGGTGCAGGGGAAAGGGATGGCTGGATGACTCACGGGACGCTTGAGTGCCCATCAACGCACACACACAGTCTAACACTTGGTTTTTCGATTTTTTAAAGACATCTAAAATTACTGAGAGATACGATTTCAGCACTTAAATCTACAGACGGAAATCCAAGCACTTGAACACAATTCCTAACTCTAAGCTCGGTTATTGCACATCACACAGTTTAAGCAGGCTTCAGGCTGGAAAGCAGTTTGCTCGCTGGGAACTTCCTCAGGATATCTGGGTCTCCTTCTGCACCCGTGGTGTCTTTCCCCTGGGACTACCGCCAGCCTGCAGCCTCTCAAGGACCCCGGGAATCAAAGCTCAGCCATTCGTTCTCCCCAAGAGCTGAGGGCTCGGGCTTTGGTGAAGCAGAGGGTCCCATGTTGATGCCAACGGACCCCACCCCCTCCAAGGTGAAGCTGGAAGCAGGTGGAGCTCATGGAAGGCTGAAGCCAGGCGGGCTGGAGTGAAGAGGTGTGACCACCCCCTACATGTGGGACAACAGGGGGCAGTCAAGATGCCACCACCCACCGCCCCTCCCTTCCAAGCTCCCAGGCCATGCTTCCTTCTCCATCACCCTTGGACCCTCTCTGAGTGGTCTCTCAAGGCACATTTATTTTCTGTGCTCCAACCTACCAGATCTGATCATCCACCTCCCCCGGCACCCACGGGCCAAGGAGGCCTGGGGCAGCCAAGGGGAGTTCCAGGACCAAGCAAGCAAGAAACCGTTCTTTGAACACATGGTTAAGCTTCTTCCAGCATGGCCCTAATTCCCTTACCTGCCTAAGCCAGGGGAGTGGGGGCAGGAAGAAGCAAGGCATCGAGGAGAGGGTGCTGGAGGGGCTGGGTGGCAGGCCCCTTGGTCAAGGGCATGAATCAAGGAGCTGAGGAAGGACCAATCTGCAACCTTGCTCATGAGGAAACCTTCACCTTGTCTAACAAGAAGCCACTTGGAGGCCGACCTTCAGCCCCACTGGGAGCTGCTGTTCTGTCTACCTTTTGAGGGGCCCAGTCTCAGTGGGGCAAAAAGCAGTGTAGAGGCCTCAGAGACAGGCAAGGCTGGACCCCTGCAGTCCTGCCAGAGGCTAGTTCAATCCCTTTTGCTTTCTTCCTAAAACATATTTACAAGGACACACAAACACGTACAGTCAGAAGACCCAGAGACAGAGAGAGCACGTGCCCAGGAGCAGAGGGCAACAACAAGAGGACAGGGAACGCCCTTCCTCTGAATTCCTTCCCTTCCCAGGCCCTCCAGCATCCTTAACAACCCCCACCCCCTGCAGTAGGAAAGTTCCAGAACTCCAGCTGGGGCAGAGGGAAGAGACAGGTAGACTTCAATCCTAGCAAGAGCAAAGTGTCAAGTAGCTCCGAGTCAGAGGCGCGGCTGCCTCAGAGAGCAGAGGGCTGATGTGGAACAGCATTTCCCTGAACTGAGCCGGGGCTGGAGGGGGAGGTGGAGGACAGAGAGAGGACAGGAGGAAGAAGGGGCTGGGGGACCTGGAATGGCACGACACCTCAACAATCAGAACTGGGCTGCAGAATGGGAAGCGGTTTATGGGGCTAAGTGGGGCTCTGCTATTTCCCTCAAGAAGGACTCGGAAGATGCTGATTCCAGGGCAGAGTGAGGGGCAGACAGGGTGAGGCTCTTCTGTAAAGTCCAACAGACACTCGCAGATGCTGGGAGGCTGGGGACTGCCAGGTTGGGAGCTTCACCCAGAGAGCCTCACCGCATTGACCCCACACCCGCCACCCACCCAGCACACAGGAGGCCCCTCCTCACACTCCCAGGCCACCAAGACGGCCCCCAGGTTCACACACAGGCACACACACGCACGCTGCTCTCACGCACTGAAGGGCATCAGTGATGCCCAAGTCTGGGTAAGAAATTCTCCACCAAAGGTGTTAAGGAATTTGCTTCCATGGGGAGAACTTGACGGCTGGGGGAAAACAGCAACAAGCAAGCAAAAGAAATGCACGGGGCCTTTTCTCATCTGGCGAGATGAGCTTACACTGCTCAGGGGATGTTGGGAACAGCGAGGTGGGAGGTGTGGCCGCAGAGCCTAGCTGCACCTGTCCTGTCCCCTCTGACTTCTCACTTTTCCATACTGCAGGCTTCGAAACGGAGCTTGGGGAAGCCCCTCTGCTGGGGCAACCCTAGGGGATCTTCAGAGGGGCCAGAAGGAAACCCCGGGGGGCTGAGGGGAGTGGGGCTGGACATGGCCTGTGGGTGGCTCTCCCCTGGCAGGAGGAAGATCATGGTCTCAGAGCGCGGGAAGCCTGCAGCCTTCGACAGCTGCTTCTCTCTGGGGTCTCAGGGACAGGTCTCTCTGTTGGTCTGGGCAGGATGGGAGTGTTAAGGGCCAGGGAGGAGGTGAGCACACACAACCCTAGCCTAGACCCAGGCTCCTCGCCTGCTGCTGCTGGCCCTCAGGCGCCCTCAAGTGGACGAGGGGACCCCAGCAAGGGGGATGAAGGCAGGAGCAGCACCCCATGGGATGGGCTGCACCAACGGGGAGCCAGGCAGAGGTCAACTGTGTAACCACCGCCCAGTGTCCCCAAGAGAGCAGCCCAGACCATGGCTCCAACACGAGACCCAGAAAAAAGGGACAGGCTATTCCAGGGTCTGGGATTTAGAGCTGCCCCTTCTCAACTCCTAAAAGCTCCTCCAGTCTCTGCAGCCACAGCCTCCTCCTGCTGAGCCGACCCCTCTCCCCACCCTGTTCTACCCGCACCACCTGGGCCCCCTGGGACAGACCTTGGACAGCCTAGCAAGGTACCCTGTCCCCGGCCTCTCAGCTGCTGCCCTCCTCCTCCTCCTCGCCGCCACCTTCATCACTCTGCCTTGGGTTAGGAGAGTTTCTCCAGTGCTTGGGGATCAGCAAAGGGACGGGGCTTGCTGTGGCTGGGCGTCCTGGCCCGTCTCATCTGAGGCTGGTGGGGATGTCACACCACATCGGCCCAGTTTTGGGAGGACCTCAGCCGGTAGACAGCTCCCTGCCCTCCCTCCCCTTTGCAGTGGGGACAGACTCACAGGCCAGAGCTTGACTTCAGAAGCAAGAGGCAGAAGGGCAGGCAAGGGCCGGTCGAGCCAGGGTAGGAACCCAAGGGATCAGGGCTGGGCTGGGGGACGCGGCTGGGGGCATCTCATTTCATGGATTTTGACCTGTCAATTCGTATTTGTGTGTGAATGTATTTTAAAACCAACAACAAAAGGAAAGAAAACAGCTACAAGGAGGCCAAAGCAGCCTTTGGGTGACTCACTCTGCCAGGAGCAGTGTGGATCAAGGACACATTTGTCAGCACATGCCACACACACACGCACACATACACACACGCACGCACACACGAACTCACACTGTTACCCATCCCAGCCATCTGTGCCACACTCATGCCATGCACACTCACACTCCCAGTCCCCCCGGGTGGAGCAGGGTCCTTCTGACTGCATCTCCGGATCCGTTCTCGAAGCTGCCTGCTGCTGCTCAGAGCTCTGCTGTTGAGTCCCCTCCGGCCGCCGGCTCCTGAGGGCATCTACCAGATGTAGCCCCCGTCGTCAGCCTCGCCTGCCTCGCCCTCCTCCTCCTCGGCCTCCTCGCCTGCTTCCTCCGTCTCCTTCTCCTCCTCGTCCTCCCAGCCAACGCCGCTCCCAAAGTCACCCGAGAAGCCCACGATGTCATCTGTGAGGGGACCAAGCCAACAGGGGTGAGGGAGCTTCTGGTACGCCCCCACCTGGCATCCTACGACAAGGGCCCCCCAGGCCCGGGCCCCCAGCAGGCCCCGTGCCGCCCAGCCCGTACCGCAGTCGGGGCTCCCGTGCGTGCGGGTGCCAGTCAGCTCCAGGCCCAGCTGGTCCACACACCAGCAGTCGCCGCTGCTCTGGTCACACTGCATCTTCCGGTAGTAGCCATCCTCGTCGCAGCTCGGGATGAAGATGCCTGAATGAGATGGGGCCAGGCAGGGTCAGAGCAGGGACCCGGGCTGTGGGCCCCTCAGAGAGGTGACCTCCGGCTCTACTCGCTGGAGATGAGGAAACCCGCTTCCTTGAACCACTGCTCAGCCCCTGTGCCAGCTCCCAGCCACCCCATCGGGTTCCCTGACTCTGTGGCCCAGATTTGTAGGACAGCCAGTCTGACTTCACCGGGTTCGACACTCTCCATCCTCCCACAGTTCCTCCAGCCTGGCTGTCCCCTGCCAGGAAAGCCCAGCCTTCTCCTCCCAGCCACTCGGAGTCTGACCTGCCTCCAGGGCCCACTCGCTTTCCTGTAGGCCCCGCAGCTGAAGGTCCTGGGCGCCTGTGTACAGGTCACACTGCTAGTTCTATCTTTTGGGTGTGTCCATTTGTGTGTTGTGTGTTTCCTGACTGGCCCAAGCTAAAGGGTTATGAGGCCGAGGAGTGCGTCTGTCTTGCCGTCCGCTCTGAGCTGGGTCTGTTGCTGTTGTATCTCTGGAGAAGGCCCCCAGGTGTTTATGGAGTATGTGAGGGAGTGTCTCTCGGGGAGCCGCGTCACTCAAACACTAGTCACATGCTTGCTGCAGGAAACTGAACTCAATGGAGGGTTCCAGGGTCCTTCTGTATCCCAAACTCTAGCTCCGGCATGGATGGGCGTAAAATTAGTGCCTAAAACACGCTTTTCTGGGGCGGATTGGGACGCCCTGCCCCCCACAAGGATAGACACAGGAAGGGGGCATCCCTCTCCTGTCTTCCTAGGCCAGGGCCTCCTCTGGGCTCCATGTCTGCCATGAGGCCCAAGGCTTGAGCCACTGGGTCTCAGACGAACCCAGGAAGCCGTCCCCACCTCCTCCTCTGAGTGCCTGGTCCAGCCCCTCACCTGGCTTCTTCTTGGCAGCCTCCTGGATCTGGACGCGCTCCAGCTCTGCCAGGCAGGGGGGCTCTGTGGGGAGAGAAGCAGTCTCTGATGGGGCTGTCCCCTGGTGCTGGGGGGATGCACCGAGCCCTTCAAGGCTTAGAGACCCAGGCAGGGGCTCTGCAAGATGAAAACACCCCGTTTCCGACACAGGGCCGCCCCACAGCAGGGGTGGGAAGCACAGGAGCTCTGTGGCATGAAAACACCCAGTCTCTAATTAGGGGAGCTCATCCCACAGCTGTGGATGACCTGAGGTTCCCCAAGAGGTCCTAGGGACCCGTGAGAGGAGTAACAGGATTCAGAAGAGGAGGTAGGGTGAACACATGGACACCCAAACGTGAGAGACCCCAGGGGAACGTAAAGCTAGAGGGAATGTTAGAGAGAACTCCCAGGCCTGAAAATACAGCCAAACGCTACATGACAACATTTCAGTCAACAATGGATGGTGGTCCCATAAGATTACAACACTATTTTTACTGTACCTTTTCTGTTTTTAGCTCTTTATTTTATTTTATTTTTTGAGATGGACTTTTGCTCTTGTCTCCCAGGCTGGAGTGCAGTGGCGCGATCTCGGCTCACTGCAACCTCTGCCTCCCAGGTTCAAGTGATTCTCCTGCCTCAGCCTCCCAAGTAGCTGGGATTACAGGCGCCCGCCACCATGCCTGGCTAATTTTTGTCTTTTTAGTAGAGATGGGATTTCACCAAGTTGGCCAGGCTGGTCTCAAACTCCTGACCTCAGGTGATCCACCTTCCTCGGCCTCCCAAAGTGCTGGGATTACAGAAATGAGCCACCACGCCCAGTCTATGTTTAGCTATGTTTAGATGCACAAATGCTTGCCATTGTAACACATCGTAACACAACGGTAAGCATTTATGTGTTACATGTTATGTGTCTGCAGTATTCAGCACATAACATGCTGCACAGGCTGTAGCCTGGGAGCAATGGGCCAGGTGCACAGGAGGCCGCACCACCGGGGTCTGTGGAAGCACTCCTGTGATGCTTGCACAGTGAGGAAATCACCTAACGATGCATTTCTCAGAATGTATCCCCCTCGTTAAGTGACGCATGACTGTAACTGGCAGCCAGCCTCTAACTTGTCTGCGACCTTGGGAAGTCCCCACCTCTCCAAGCTGGAAGCCTGCCTGGTTGTAAAATGAGGACAGTTCCCAGCCTCCTGCCCAAGAAAGCTGCTGTACAGAATGGATGGAATGGCCTTCAAAGGCCCGGAAAGTCAAAGTGCTAGAGTGATACAGGTCACAGGAGGGCTGGGCAGTCAGAGTTGAAACAGATCACAATACCACGCATTTGCAGAGGGATTTGTGAATTACATGGTGCTCTGCACAGATTTTCTTGGCACATCCTTACAACAGGCTCCAAGATAGGTATTGTTATTTCCTGATGCAGATGAAGAAGCAGAACTTAGAAAGATGTGGTCACTTGCCGGGGATCCCTGCCTAGCGTATGGTGGGGCTCGGGCTGAAGCTTTGGGCCCTGACTGCCGATCCCCCACCAAGATGGGGAGAACCATCCAGCGAGGAACACCAGGGCTTCCCCAGCTCCGGCCACACAGGTCAGGTGAGCCCTGGGGACCTCAGTCTTTCCAGAGAGGACTCTGGTTTGAAAGCTCTGGCTTCAGGTATATTCAGCTGAGAAATTTCATCACATCTCTAAGGTGGATGACAACGTATGTAATCACTTATTTGGCGGCACAAAATGTAAGATATGCCCAAAAGAAGAATCACCGAGAAGCAAATGCATCTTCAGCTCTAAGACCCTCACTTATACAGCCCTTTCCCAAGCCCTCTGAGGGGCCCCAGAAAGTTTACATTTGTAATTTTTCGTACTCTTTCTTTCCTTTTTTTTTTTTTTTTTTTTTTTTTTGAGACAGGTTCTTGCTCTGTTGCTCAGGCTGGAGTGCAGTGGCACAATCTCAGCTCATTGTAGCCTCAACCTCCTAGGCTCAAGAGATCCTGCCACCTTGGCCTCTTAAGTGGCAGGGACCACAAACGCATGCCACCACACCTGGCTATTTTTTTTTTTCTTCTTCTTCATAGAGATGAGGTCTCCCTGTATTGTTTGGGCTGGTCTCCAACTCCCAGGGTCACATGATCCTCCCACCTTGGCCTCCCAAAATGCTGGGATTTTTTTTTTAACTCTTTCTTAAAGAAGACCTCCAAAAGTATATAAGCATCAGGACCCACAAAATCTGGATCCGCCTGGGAGCCTGCCAAGTAAGGGAGCTGAAAGTGTTGGCTTCCCCAGGTCTTAAAGGATGAAGCCCTGAGGGAGTACAGGAAGTGGGCAAGCTGGGGAAGTGCTGGGTCTGGGGACGTAGCCAAGAAAGAGCCACTCTGACTTCCCAAGAGAGCCTGGAACTTCAGGCAGAGCCCACACGGGTGAGGCAGGGGCCTGGGAGAGGGGTCACACTCACTCTCCCTCCAGAAGCAGAAGCACCACTCAGCAGTGGAGACCCGGCCATCCTTGTAGGTGTCACAGGAGTTGAAGAAGGGACGGATGCAGACCTCGTACTTGTCCAGGTTGATGGCAGCCAGCTCCGTCTGGTCCAGGAAGAGGTCGGCACTGGTGTCCAACTTGGAGAACATCCAGCCAATGGAGTCCTTGCAGCTGGCCCCCAGGCTCTTGTCCAGCCCTGGGAAAAGACCAGGTTCAGGCACGCTTCATCTAGCTCTTCAGTCGTTTCTCCAGCCCTCCAGCCCTCCACCTCACCATCAGCCCCAGCCCTCTGATCTGGGTCTGGGCAGCTTGGAATCTAACCATGGCATTGAGAAACTCGAGAATGGCCAAAGGTCCTTCCTTTCACCTCCACATAGGACTATGCCTGAACCATTCAAAACCCTATTCTGAAAGCCCTTCAGGGAAAAGAATTCCTGCTTTCCCTGGGCTACCCACGTCAGGGTTTAAGCTCCCTCCACCCATGTTAAGTTCTTCCTACTAGCTAACCAGTATCCCTCCTGCTCTGGTGAAAGTCGACTTCTTTGGGGTGAAGGTTCTTTTGGACCCAGAACCTTCTGGGTAGGACCCAGAGTCCGGCAGGAAGGAGCAAGGGCGGGCTGGCTCAGCATACACCTGTGTCCTCAGCCACTTCCCTATCTCCCTCCCTCCTCCAGGCAGAGCAGCAAGCTTCCTACCGCTGGCCGGGCTGGCTGCACTGCTGGCTGAGCCATTCTGCTTGGAGTTCTCATGAAGGAGCTGGAACCAGTCCCGCAGCCGATCTCCCAGGTCAGCCAGGTCCTGACCGGTGCAAGTCTCTGCAGAACAGACAGACAGCATGGAGGGTGAATGTGCAGTGGAGCAGCAGGCTCGATCTCAGTCTGGGATCCTGCCCTACAGGCCAGGAGGCTGAGCAGGGGTCAGGGAGGCAGCAGCAGAAGGGAAGGTGGAAATCGGACTTCCTCTTGAGTCCTCTCCCATCTCCCACCACCTACTCCTTCCTAGCATGAAAAACACACAGCCCAGATTATCTGTGGCTGAGTCTCTCCCTCTGCCCACCTTCCAGGCACCCAGGGGAGAAACAAGGGCTGAGCCCAAGCCTCCTGCTCTGTGTTACCCTGGACCTCTGACCTCACAGCTCCCTCAAGCCTTTCTGCATTTTTGCCACTTCCCTCTTGCTCTGCACACCTCTTCTACCATCCTAGAGCCCTGAAGGAGGTGCCAGGTGGCCCTGCAGTGCCCCCAGCCTGGTGGCCCAGTGCTCTCCTCACCTGGTTTGCCATCAGCAGTGGAGGTGGCCGCCTGCTCCGTGGGGCAGGGGCAGGGGCCCTCGCATCGCACCGCCAGCTGCTTGTTGCTCAGGCACGCCTGTTGCTCCAGCTTACACTGCACACGGGGAAAGGTGGGACAGGGGACTGAGGGCTTACCCCAGGGGTCCCCACAACTGGGGACACCCTCAAGCCTCCCATGGCAGCCTCATCGGCCTCCCCCCATGGAGCACCCATGAACAGCCTGAAGGGCCCCTCTTGGTCCCTCTGCAGACCGAGGTGCACAGTGGAGAGAGTCAGGGCCCGGGAAGCGGGGTCCAGAGCTGGTCCTAGCCATGCAGGCTCCCATGAACCTGCTCGGCCCTCTCTGAGGATTTGTCCCTCCCAGGACACCCATCTCCCCTTCCCTCCCTGCCCCTGTCGCCCCTCCCCTGTGTTAGCTGTCTGTCCCTCCCCCTGGTTCTCATGGCCTGTTCCTTGGTCCCTGTGTAATCAGCCATCAGCCCTTCCCTCAGTGATCTCCGCACAGTCATCCCAGTGGGCTTTTCTCAGCTCTCCTGAGAAGACACCGCACCGCCTATGGAGCATCTAACAATTCCTTGGCCTTCGCTGAGAACTGCTTCTGCCACGGCTGCCTGCTAAAGCCAGGTTCTGAGAGGTTCATGCACTCCTCATCATGAAAGCCTTTTCTCCTGGTCATATCTCTTTCTTCTCATGGGGCGGCTGCTAATGGGAAGCGGGTCATCACAGCACTCGACAACAGTGTCTCACTTGGGAGGCTTGGGTTTCTCCTGCTCGGCAGAGAACAGCAAGGCGCAGAGAGGCCCAGTGACTTGCCCAAGGCCATGGGCCGGGGTGAAAGCCAGATTTGCTGCCGACCTCCACCTCCCTAAAGGACAGCGTGATCCCCGAACCGGGCCGCACTGCAGCGTCCTGCCCAGACCTCGCCCTGGCCTTGGGTTGTGGGACACTAGCTCCTCTTCTTCTCCTCCTCCCCCTGCCAGCTCCTCTGCACCCCTCCCACCTCCTAAATACAGCCTCTGCCCTGGTCTCTTGCTCATTCTCTCTCTCTCTCTCTCTCCTCCCTTTCTTCTCCCTGGTGACCTCATCCCCACAGCAACATCAATCATCACCCACAGCGGGTGACTGAAATCTGCATCTCACTCCAGGAAGGCCCCTCAGCCCTGGCATCCACCCCGAGCCAGCTGTCAGTGCCCTCCCAAACCAAGCAATTCCTGACTCCTTGTTGCCAGTAAAAACATTCATAATCATCATCTGCATTTCTATGTTACTTTTTTTTTTTTTTTTTTTGAGACAAGGTCTCACTCTGTCACCCAGGCTGGTGCAATCATGGCTCACTGCAGCCTCGAACTCCTGGCCTCCACCTCAGCCTCTCAAATAGCTGGAATCACAGGCATATGCCACCACACCCAGCTAATTTTTATATTTTTTGTAGACACAGGGTCTCACTATGTTGCTCAGCCTGGTCTCACACTCCTGGACTCAAGCAATCCACCCGTCTCAGCCTCCCAAAGTGCTGAGATTACAGGCGTGAGCCACCATGACCAGCCTAAAATTTTTTAAATGCTTTCTCAAATATTGTCTCCTGAAATCCTCACAAAAATCCCCATAAGGTGCAAATTCATTCTCCCAGTCAGTTCCTTCTTCCATCGCCTTCTTATGGAGGATTATTTCCTGCTGCCCCAGAATGCCCCTGCTCACTGGTGAACACTGGTGCCTCCCTGTGGAAATCCTCTTCTTCACCCTCTAACAACTGGATGCCAGAGCTCCTTCTTCCACACCCATGGACACTTGGTTGAGGCTTCCCTCAGTTCCTTTGACTTGCAGTTACCTGACCGCAGAGTCTCTTTCAGGCCCCACTCCCTACCTGCACCTATCTGCGGTCAGGTACAGACAGGGTCTGGCTCCAACTCTCAGGTAGTCCCAGCCAGGGCTGCAGGTGGCCCCAGTATGGCTGGCTGCATTGAACGCACTGACCTTGCCATCTGGCCCCACCTCAGTCCTGGAAACCCCTTGGGAGGCCCCAGCTGGGTCATCCTTTCTGCTTCCTGTGGCCTCGGGTGACTCCACCCCCACCCTACCTGGGGCCAGGGCTCCTCACCACAGAGCTGTACGTGTGGCCATCTGAGCCGCAGACAGAGGCAAGCTGGGCCATGTGGCAGGGCTTGCAGATGGAGTCTTTGTTTCCATGGAGTTTCACGGTCGGCTGCTTGATCCTACAGGAGAGGGTGGGGAGCACACCAGGGTGGAGGTGACAATGAGGAAGGAGCAGGGGAAGGGAGGGCTGAGGAGACCTGTTCCAACAGGAAGGCAGCAGCAACCTCCAGCAGATCAGCCCCTTCCTGCCCCTGCCCACCCTCCCCACACTGCTGCCAGATCTTCCTCCAGCTCAGAGGGTTGAAGCAACTGGGCAAGGCATAAATTCCCCCAGCTTTGCTTCTTCCAGGCTTCACTGAGTCCTATGGGGCCTTCAGGTAGCAACTCCAGGTCTGACAGCCAGAGGTAAAAGGGAGTCACACTTCACTTAAGGGGTCAGACCAAATCTGAGGTTGCAAACTGATGACCTCTGGGCCATATTTGGCCACCAAGGGGTTTTTTTTTTTTTTTTTTTAATTGAGTTATTTATGCACTAACATTTACCAAATGGGAGAGTTCACAAAAATACCTGGATTCTTGGCCTTTCTTTGAAAAACGGAAGACGTGGGAGTCCTGGACTTGCATTCCCACATAATGGGCCAGGGCCAAGAAGGAGCTGCCAGGCCTGTGCTCCACAGAGCGGCCCGTGAAAAAACCACTCTTCATGCATTACGTTACCGGCCATGCCCCTGCAGCCTTCTAAGACTGCAACTCCATCTTTCATCTTCTGTGATTCAGGAGAGAAGGGAGGGAACTGGAACCTTTTCCAGGGTCTTGAAGCCAGACAGAGCCTTGTCCTTGGGCTAGAGCTAAGACTTCCTTATTTTTGTTTGTTTGTTTTTTTTTTTTTGTTTTGAGATGGAGTCTCACTCTGTCACCCAGGCTGGAGTGCAGTGGCATGATCTTGGCTCAGCCTCCCAGGTTCAAGCAATTCTCCTGTCTCAGCCTCCCGAGTAGCTGGGACTACAGGCACAAGCGACCATGCCCAGCTAATTTTGTATTTTTAGTAGAGACAGGGTTTCATCATATTGGTCAGGCTGGTCTCGAACTCCTGACCTTAGGTGATCCACCCACCTTGGCTTCCCAAAGTGTTGGGATTACAGGCGTGAGCCACCACACCCGGCTGGAGCTAAGGCTTCCTTAAATGTCCCTCACTCCTTTCTCCTCTGCAAGCTACAACCTCTCACAAGCTACCACCTTAAATATTTCATGAAGTCACTGCATGTCAAAGCTGAAAGGAACCTCAAATTATCTAGTCTAACCTATTTGTCTTAGAGATACTACATCAAGGCCCAAAAAGGAGATGTGACTTTCCCTGGATCCACAGTGTTTGGTAATTGTTCTTATATGGTGTGCCTTTCTCCTCACTAATCTCTTGAATGACTTACTTTAGGTGAAGGCAGCCGCCATGTTGTAAGGACACTCAAGCATCCCTATGGAGGGGTCCACATGACCAGGAACTGAGGCCTCCCACCAAGAGCATAGGAGCGAGCTTGGAAGTGGATCCTCTAGCCCCTGACAAGCTTTCAGATGAAACAGCCCCAGCCAGCACCTTGATTATAACCTCAAGACAGACCCCGAGCCAGAACCATCAAGAGAACAACTTCTGGATTCCAACCCTCAGAAATGATGTGAGATAATACATATTTGCTGTTTTAAGCACTAAGTTTTATAATTTATTTCACAGCAGTAGATGGCTAATTCATAAGGAGAGGGTCAGTTCTTTGAACACACCCCCTCCAGGGCTCCCACCTCCCCAAACCCCTCACCTGTGCTCCAGCTTCTTGCGACTGATGCACATGGCCCGCTGGTAGCCCTGGGCGATGCACACTTTGTGGCGGCTGCACTTTACCTTCTGGCAGGGGTCCTTGGTGGTGTCCAGGGCTACAGGGGCACAGAGTCAGGACACAGGTCACCTGGGAGAACCCAAGAACCTCCAGCCCCGCTTCTGAGCTGGGAGGCCTCTCCCTCCAGCAGCCCGTGATAACCAGAGCTCCTGAGCTCAGGAGTCCCATCCCCACCGGGGCCTGGTTGCTCAAGGAGCCTCCAAGCGGGGTCAGGGCTTGCCCTCTGGTCTCAAGTCTTCACACTTGTCAGTCACCTTCCCCAGCTGGGAGAGTCATGTTACCTTCATCTCCTTGCTGATTGTCCTCCCAGCTCTTGATGTAGTCGTCCTAGAGGACAGAGAGGGACAAGGGAGAAGGGAAGGGCTAAGATCCATATCCCAGAGGTTCAACTGCGGGGCCAAGGAGAGGCCGGGCCAGCGATGCCATGTGCCAATGGCCGTCATCCTGGTGGCTGACTCCTGTCCACCCAGGCCCTACCAGCTGCCTTCCCCACACCTCCATCCCTGTAAACCCATGTCTAGAATCCTTTCCAGCCTCTCCCGTGAGCTCCTTATTGCCCCCACGCCACACTGGAGGCTGGCAGAGAAAGCAAGTCAGAGTGAGGGTGTGGAGGGACAGGAGGGGAGGGGGTGTGCTCTGCAGAGACCACACAGACTGGGCCCCCGGCAGTACTCACCTCTACTTCCTGGAGATCAGGGAACAGCCACAGGCCATGGAAAACGGAGCAGGAGGAGAAAGGGAGAAAGATGGGGATATCAGTATGAGGCCCTCTGGTGTTTCTGGGGTCCACCCCCTCGTCATGTGGCCATGGGTGCTGAGCAATGGCCTTTGATGGCTGGTTCCTCTGACCCCCAGGAACCCCAATAGGAGGCCAGTATTCTTAGGTCTTCACCACAGAGCTTAAGACTGGCCTTAGGAGAAGAAGAGGCTTTTTCTTTGAGAGGGTGGGGCACCCCCCACTCCATTCCCAGCCCCACCACCAAGACAGATGTCCCAGGGGCCCACACTGCACAGGAACAGAGCTTCTCATGCCTGTGCCCTGGGTGTCCCAGAAACTGCCTGAGAAACGGTGCACTGTCTGTCTCCTGCCAAGGCCCCTTCCTTGTCAGTCCCCTCTCCTGACCTCTGCCCACCATGTGAGTGAGGCGGGAGGAAGGCCCTCTCATTCAGGCTGCAAAGGGATGCTTTTTGCTCAAGGTCTCACTTCTCTACAGAGCTCAGCTGGTGCACGGAGTGAGTGGGGAGGCCGTGCCTGTGATGTGGCTTCCCCAGTTATCACAGTTCAGCTTCAAATCCTCGGAGGCAGAGGACCCAGAAAGGGTCCTACGAGGTCACCTGGTCCAGCCCCCTCTTTGTGCAGAAGAATGCCCATAGACAGGAGATGACCTGACCCAGGTCCTCCTGTCACAGAACCCCGGTCTCCCGACACCCAGCACAGCTCTTCTTGCTACAACACACTCTCTGAGGCCTAAGACACAAGGGAGACCTTCTCACCCCGCTCTGGCTGCAGGGGCCTCTCGGGCCATGGACCACAGAGTGGCCAGAGGCAGAGCGCCTCCCACCCAACCCGGCTCCCTGGTAAGAACACTCAACTTATCTGGCTTCCTCCCTTTCCCCTACAGGGCAGAGACAGTTGCTAAAAAAACACCAAACAGTCCCAGGGCACTCCTGGTGGAAGCTCTGCCAGGCAGGCAAGGAGGGGGCTTCCCAGGCCTGGAGGCTGGCAGTTGCAAGGACCAGCTGCCCACTTCCTCTGCGTGGGGCTCCAGGAGGGGCTCTGGGAGCCGGCGGGGAGAAGGACATGAGAAGTCAGGCGCAGCTGCCCCCTTCATCCTGAGTTCTGCCCTAGCCCAAAGGAACAGAGATGTGCAGGGGTGAGCAGAGCTGTCAGGTCTGGGGGAAAAGCACATGGGGCCATGGCACCGAAGGGCACCCACATGCATGCAGCAGTGGGCACACAGAACGGTTCCTAAAGGGCTTTGAAATTCCAAGGCCTTCAGGCTTCTGAAGCCTCCCCTGGAAGCTGGCAAGCATCAGAGCAGGCAGGGTGAGGCCTCCTGGACAAAGGCCAGAAGGGGCCAGACCCGAGCAAGCAGTTGGCATCACCACCGAGAAAGACACGGTGTGCACAGGCATAGATCCGAGTGCATGCTTCTGTGCGTGTGTGCATTTATGCAGACCCAGGTGCACCCATGCACACTCACAGGTCTGTACTATGTAGCGTGTGTGTGCAGGCGCGTTTGTGTGTATGCACATCCTCATTTATGCACAGGTGGACATATGCACACACGTGTGTAGCTACAGTAGGAAAACAAGGACACTAACAAGGACATTGTTCACCCAGTGCCAGATGGTTTTTATCCAGAAGTGAGGTGACAAAACCCACTCTGTGAGCAGCCTCCAGTTTCGCACTCGAGGTTCTCCCTCAGGCTGGCCTTCCTGCCTCTTCCGCAGTGCGAGAGGGAGGCAGCAGGAGACAGGAAGGAGGGAGAGGGTGGGAGGACCACAAACTGCCCCCGTGAGGGCCCAGGCCGGCTCTCTCCCGCTCTCTTCTTCTTTCTCTTGCTTTCACCTGCGTCCCCTTGTGTTCCTGTGTCCGTCTCTCCTCTGTCTCTCTCACTGAGCGAGCCTCTTCCTCACCCCTCCGCTCGGCCCACACCTGGCCCACACATACCTGTCCCAGCAGCCAAGAGTCCCGCAGCCCCTGGGCCCAGGAGCAGACAGAGGAAGGCTGCAGGGGTGCTTCCTGGGAGCCTGCGGGGCACCTGGCCTCACACCCACCCCATCCCTGGGGCTTGACCTGAGCGCTCCTGAGCTCCTAGGCAAGCTTCTGCGGAGGCTGCAGGCACCACTTCCCTCATTTGCTAAAACCAACGAAGCCTTCTCCAGGAGCTCCTCGGAGTTCAGGGGTCCCCTGCTGGGGGTCCACCCCATAGGAGATGGAGGGAGGCCAAGGGAAGTGCAGCTGCTGAGGCCATGATGACAAGGGTTGGGGCAAAAGTGGCAACTGGTCTCCATCAGCTGGGGTCTTCCCATCTGTACCCATCATCCCCTGGGGCAGGGGTGGGGACAAGACTGCAGGTGACAGGAAATGGCTGGGTTCTGGGAGGGAGGTATGAGCCCTCAACCATACCTGCCCTCAACCAACAAGATCTGTGTGCCCATAACCCACCTGCCCAGAGTGGGAGTACGGAAGGCACCTCCAGCCTCTGGGCGTCATCTGAGGCCCCTGATACTTCCATTCTCTGGCCCAACCCTGCTGCCTTAACCTCCAGCCAGGCTGTGAGTGGAATCTTTGGGACTCAGTACATAGTGGATTCTCAAAGATCAAGACCAAGAATTTCTGATTAGAAATTTGGGGGAAAGTGGGGATGGGGTGGGAGTTCTAAGAAAGGGACTTCCCCAGCAGCTCCACCATCCCCCACTCCCCTCCTGACTCAGTTGGCAGGGAGGCAGCCCCTTCTGTGCAAAGCACTGCCCCAGGTTCCAGCCTCTGCTTTTTGCCTCTGCTGTGGCCAGGTTGGGCGGGAGGGATGGAGGGGCCCCGGTGGATCTGGATTCCAGGACCCTCCCTCCCAGGAGAACAAAGACAGCCAGCCAGAGAGGGACGAGGAGAGCAGGGCCCTGGGGTCCTGCAGATCCCCAGGCTTCCCCTGACCAGCGCACCTTGGGCAAGCACCCGACCTCAAGGGGCTCAGTGCCTCACAGGACTACTCAGAGATTAAAGCAGATGGCACCTGTGGGGTGCCTGGGATCCAAGAAGCACTTAACAAATCAATGCTGAAAAGGCCCCGGACTGTGGGTGGGGAAATGGGGGACAGAGATGCCACATGAGGAACCCCAAAAAAGTGGAGAGGGAGAGGCCACCACGGGGACAGCAGAGACCATAGGCGGTGTGAGGAGAGTCCCCCAGGGGGTCTTGCGGGGAGGCAGGATGAGGAAGTCCTGTGGGCAACTTGGGAGTGGCCACTCTGAGGGCAAAACCCGGGGACACACTGAGGGGCCCCTGAGGCCAGGTGTGGGCTGGTGCCACCTTTAAGCTGAAAAGAAGGTGTTTGTTGGCAAGTGCGAATAATGCCTTTCAGTGCAGCGTTGTCTATTTCTGGCACCCCAGTGGGCTCATTAGCAGTTGTGAGAAATGGTCTCATCAGGGCACCTGGGGCTTCTCAGGAAACAGAGGCCCCGTTCTACACCTGAGAGTGCTGGCAGGTGGCTCTGCTGCCAATGTCACCTGGAAAATGGGGATTTGGAAGAGCCCATGGCTTGTATTGCATGGTGCTTAGATATGCTTATCTATCTACCTACCTATATGAGTAAAGCTTTTAATTAAAAAACTTTTATTTAATAGAGATGGGGGTCTTGCCATGTTGCCCAGGCTGGTCTTGAACTCCTGGGCTCAGGCAATCGTCCTGCCTTAGCCTCCCACAGTGCTGAGATTACAGGCGTGAACCACTGTGCCCAGCCTGCATGGTGCTTTTAGAGTAAGTTCTCTCCAGGAATTTGGATGGGTCTGCCTTTTATCTTCACAGTCCTATGAAGTAGTCAGAGCCAACAGGATCAACACCAGAAGAAAGGAGAAAACGAAGGTTCAGAGAGGAACAGCAACTGGCCAGAGCTCGCAAGACAAAAGAGGAAATGAGCCAGGGTTCCCCATCCCCTACTCCCACCCCACAAGTTAGAGTATCTCTCCTTAAGAGAGGACCAGTGTCTGCACTGAGGAGGAGGAGGTAGAGAGAGGACATAGAAGGGGCATTGGACCAGGAGTCCACTTTCAGCCTGGCCCACGGCGTGTCCTCAAACCAGTCACTTCCTTACTGTGCCATGAGAACCTCAGTGGTGACTGTGCCTTAGAATCAGCCGAGGAGCTCTTTATTTTCATTTATTTATTGAGACAGGGTCTTGTTCTGTCACCCAGGCAGGAGTGCAGTGGCACAATCATAGCTCACTGTAGCCTCAAACTCCCAGGCTCAAGCGATCCTCCTGCCTTGCAAGTACCTGGGACCACGGGCATGTACCACCATGCCTGTCTAACTTTTGGTATGGTTTTTTTCATAGAGATAGGGTCTTGATATGCTGCCCAGGCTGATCTCCAACTCCTGGGCTCAAGTGATCCTCCTGCCTCAGCCCCCCAAAGCACGGGGTTACAGGCATGAGCCACCGTGCCCTTTCCTGAGGAGCTTTTTAAATCTTCCAGCACCCACGTGCTACCCGAGACTTCTGGAATCCCATGGGCAAGACCCAGCTTGGGCCAGGCTTCTGCGCCGGCTCTAGGCAGGCAGCTTAGAGACCACTGGGCCAGCCATGAGGCCTCAGGTCCCTCCCGCTCTGTGCTTATGTCTAATACTTTTCTGATGTTCTTGGGTGTCTTCACCCCAAATACGGGGCCTCTGGGATGAAAAAGAGCAGCCGTTCTTCCTCCCTCCGAGGGTGCCTCGGAGCACACAAAGCAATACAAGGTGCGCTGAGGAACAGGCTGGTCCCGGGAGAACCCAGGCTCCTGCTTCCCATTCCAGGCCTGTTCCTGCAGCAGGCTCACAGTGCCACCCTCGCCAACCCAAAGACTGTCCTGCCCCTTCCCCTCCCAAATCCCTCTTGCCTGCCCTCCCTGCCCTCCACCCACTGGCCTGGACCACCCCAACTCGAACAACTGCAGCGCCTCCTGAGGGTCTCCCTCCTCCCACCATCTTCCACATGGCTGTGGCCACCCAGATCCTTCCAGAACACAATTCTGACCCGGTCTCTCCCTCCTTGAAACTGAATATACAGTTTGATCTCATTTTGGGGAAAAAGAAAGTGAGTAGGTGAAAAGGATTTATACCAAAATGGTAATAGTCATTTCCTCTGCTGGGTAGGAATACAGAGAATTCTGACATCTTTCTGCTTTTCTCCAACTTTCCCCAAAATTTCTGCAATGAACATATATTACTTTGTAATAAAGGGAAAAATCATAATCATAATCATAATAAACATAAATAATAAAATAAATTCTAAAAATAATAAAAAATATAATAAGTATTATATTTTGAAAGCCCTTCACGGGTTCCCTGTCACCTACAGAAGAAATTCCATCTTCTCTTGATCTCTCCCTGGCTACCCCGGCTCCAGGTCCCTCCTGCAAGGTTCCAGCATGGCCAGCACAGCCTTCGCCATCTGGAATGCGAGTTCACATCAGCCCCAGAATTTCTACTCATCTCCCAAAACCCAGCTCAGCCATCATCTTCCCAAGCCCCACTCCTTATCCTTCAGGCCAGCTGCGCCTCACAGAAGTCTACCATTGCTCCAGTGACACCAGGCAATGTCGCCTCTGCCTCACTCCGCCCTAGTTAGATGGCCAGTTCCTTGGATGCCCTCCTTGAGGGCAGAGACCATGTAAATTTCTTCTCTCTATGCCCAACATCTAGTAATACACACTCCTAACACTGGCTGACATCTTTACAGCAATTACCACGTGGCAAGCATTATGCTAAACACTTTACATTCATTGGCTTGTTTCCTCTTCACAACAATTCTAAGAAACACTACTATTATCTCCATGTCTCAGATGATAAAATTGAGGCTCAGAGAGGTTAAGTGACTTATGCAGGGTCACACAGCAATTGCAAAGGAGAAGAGTGCTGCACCCAGAAATGTGATTCCAGAATCTGTGCCCCTAACCAGTACTCCATGAATGTTAGCTGATGAAAAAAGTCCCAGGCCAGGGGTGGGTCCCAGGAGGCCCAATCCCAGCCCACAGGTGGTTTCTCCTACCTCACCAACTCAGCTTCAAGCCCTAGGCAGGGAGTTTTGCAGTTAGGAGGGGAGGGTCTGGCAGTGGAAGGGGAAGACACCTGGGGGCCCCTGTTCTCCAGGCATTTTTCAGAAACCCCTTCACACGACCCCTGGTTTGGCTGGTTTGGAGCTAACCCATCTCCAGCTTTGATCTCTGCAGCTCAGCTCAGTTGCCATGGAGACGGTGCCCACTGCGCCAAGCTGGGGAGACAGCAGTGAGTGCGCAAGCCTAGTCAGGCTTAGGGGGCACATGCTGGGTGTTTCCAAGTGCTGTTTACTTCCTGTCATTTTAATTAGCACCCAAATCACCCGCTCACTTCACAGCTTGAATTAACCCAATCTCTCCCAGCTTCTCCATCTGGTGGGAAGCTTGGGACCCAGCAGCGCATCGGCAAAGAAGAGCAGCCCTCCAGATCCTGGCTTATGGGGTCAAGATCCACCTGCTTCTTTGCAGCACAGTGTGACAGGGAGACCTTACCCCTACACCCCTCACCACCAAGGATTCGGGGGCCTGGGCTTCTGCTTGGTCTTGCCACGGACTGCCAGCAAGTGAGTTGCTTCCCTTGCTGGACTGGCTTCCTTGGCTGTAAAATAAGGATGACCCCCTTGCCTTCCCCTCTGAGCTACAGAAGAACCCAAGCAATCATGTCTGCAAGAGCACTTTGTGAACTGAAGCTCTGTACTTTCAAAAGACACAAGACAGGACGCCTGAACCCCGGGTTCTCTGGCACACACCCGGCGAGCGTAGGGACAGTGCTGGGCAGAGGCTCTGTAGGGTCTCACTGTTACAAGGGGCCTCAATATGGGTGTCTGACATTGTCTCCACTTGCCACACAGCCAGAAGCACAGCAAGAGGACGGAAATAAGACGGTCATCATAAGACTGAATACACCACAACTTCCCTAACCTTGCTACGGATTTCTTCATTTTTTAATAGACCAAGGATCTCTAAAAATGGAAGTGGGCCAGGCCTGGCTCAGCATCTGAGAGGCCCTGTACCTGCCATTATTTTGGCCTCATTCCTCAGGCAAGGGAGCCTGTGATGGAGGCCAGTCCACCGAAGAAGGCCCAGGACTGGAAAGAAGTTGGCCTCTGTGGCCTTCTCCTGCCCTCCCTGGAAATAGCCACAGGGCACAGAGAGAAGGACCCAGAAAAGAGCGAGGCGGGGCCCAATGGTGACACCTGGGATCCTCCTCTGCTGAGGATTAACACCCCATCACACGCCCGGGAGAGGGCACTTGGGGAGGCAGCGTCCCTGCGAGGGGGTGGGGGTGGCTGGGCAGGGGGGTGGGGGGCAGAGGGGCCAGGCCTAAATACTTGCCTCTCTTGGAGGCGGCGGCAGAGGCTGTGTTAGGCCTGGATAAACAGAAGGAGACAGGCATCTAGAAGACTCCAGCCTCCCACCTCCTCTGCCCCCAGAGGAATTTCCTTGGAGGGCAAAAATGTGCTTATCACCACTCCCCGCGTGCCAGGAGCCGGGCTGGGCCTGGGCTCAGGTATGCCTGTGCCAACACCCACCTGATGCCCGGGGCCTGACCTCCCTGCTGGTCCAGTGGCATTTTGGTGGTTGCCCTAATCCTTGGTCCCTGCCCCAATAGTCCATAAAGGGCAGAGAACAGTGGGCAGAGTGAAAGGCCCGGGGCTGTGTTCTGAGCTGCCTCAGGACCCTGGTTTCCCTTCTGGAACATGGGGATGGGAATCAGAATTCAAGCCCCAGGGAGGTCTGAGGGAGACCCCGGGGCTGGAGCTGAGCCACAAGCCATGGTGCAGGGGAAGAGCCCCGGGCCGCAAGAGGAGCAGTGTTGCAGGTGCCTGCCCTTTCTCTGGTCCTGTTTCTTTTTTTTTTTTTTTTTTGCCCTTTCTTCGGCCCTGTTTCTCTTTTTTTTTTTTTTGAGACAGAGTCTCGCTCAGTCGCCCAGGCTGGAGTGCAGTGGCCAGATCTCAGCTCACTGCAAGCTCCACCTCCCGGGTTTACACCATTCTCCTGCCTCAGCCTCCCGAGTAGCTGGGACTACAGGCACCCGCCACCTCGCCCAGCTAGTTTTTTGTATTTTTTAGTAGAGACGGGGTTTCACCGTGTTAGCCAGGATGGTCTCGATCTCCCGACCTCGTGATCCGCCCGTCTCGGCCTCCCAAAGTGCTGGGATTACAGGCTTGAACCACCGCGCCGGGCTGGCCCTGTTTCTTCACCTGTGAAATGTGGGGCTCAGTGCTTCTGAGCCTCCAGGGTTCTGCTCCCCCAGTTCTTCCAAACTGAGAACTTGGAGATTAGCAGAATAGGAGCCTGAACGATTTCAGACTCTTTGCGTCCTCTGCCCTGTGCCAGGGGACAAGGGGTCAGGGAAGGAGCGAGTTGTTTGCATCCAGGCAGAGGTAAGACACCAGCGGGGTCTGGCTTACCCTTCTGTACAGGGCAGCCTTGACAGATTGGCAGGTGTCAGGGCAGAGAGCAGGAGGGGGCTGCATGCCCCGCCCTACAGAAGCTGTTCTCTACCCGAGGGAGCCCTGTCCCCACCATCCACATGTCTGATAAGTGACTATTATGGCACACTCTGTGGGCATAATAAGGTGTGAGAGTGGGGAAGAGGCTCAGAGCACCCTCTCCACAGGATAAAGTAGGAGACTGGCTGCAGCCAGGGACAGGCACAGAGGGCTGAAGGACAGGGAGACCTGGGGACAGTCGTCCTTCATTTTATCATTCACTCCCTTATCCCACAAATGAATCACTGAAATTCAGGGAGCTGAGCGTGTTGCTGTGTTTGTCCCAATGTTTTGGGGTTCAGGAAGAGGAAGAGATCTCCCCAAATCACCAGCACAGTCAGACCAGCCCCCTAGCCCCTCTTTATTTGAACCCACAGCACTGCTACTTCGAGAGGAGAGGGAGGGGTGCAGAGAATGTGCTGGATGAGATCCTGTCTGGTTCTAACATGCCACAGTGCACACGTTTACACTGAGCACCTACTGTGTGCCACACGTTTACACTGAGCACCTACTGTGTGCCAAACACCCCATGCAATGCTCTGGGGATGGGGTGGTAAGCTATGCAAGGCAGGCTGTTCCCAGACCCTGTCCTCAGGGGATTACGATGGGAGGAATGTGACAAACATACATTACAAATACCAGCAGGAGGACTCTGAAGATACAGCCCGCAGTTTAAGTGATGCTATGAGGTGGCATCTAAACCTGTGCCAAATGAGTTATGGCCAATAAATGCTGCAGGAACCCCAAGGAAGGAGCCACACCTGCAACTGGATGCTGGCCAAGCCCTTGGGCGGTCAGAGGCTGGCACACTTCAAGAGCCACAGCCAGGCCAGGTCTGCACACTGAGGCTGGGCACAGTGGTATCTAAATTCTGTATCCAGGCCTAGGCCTGGGCATACATTTTTCCCATCCACAACTCTAAGAAGACCCACATTGCTCCTGCAAGGAGACGCACAGAGATGGCGTTGTAGACTGCATGTTTGTGTCCCCCCAAACCCAAATGCTGAAATCCTGACCTCCAATGGGAGTTGACTAGGAGGTGGGGTCTTGGGGGGGGTGGTGGATTCAATTTAGGTAAGCCATCAGGGTAGAGCCCTCATCAGGGTCTGTTTAAGAGGCTAGAGGCTGGCACGGTGGCTCATGTCTGTAATCCTAGCACTTTGGGAGGCAGAAGGGGGTGGATTCCTTGAGTCCAGGAGTTCAAGACCAGCCTGGGCAACATGGTGAAACCCCCTATCTACAAAAAATACAAAAATTAGCCAGGTGTGGTGGTGTGTGCCTGTGATCCCAGCTACTTGGGAGGCTGAGGTGGGAGGATCGCTTGAGTCCAGGAGGTGGAGGTTGCAGTGAGCCAGAACTGCATCACTGCATTCCAACCTGGGTA
Organism: Piliocolobus tephrosceles; assembly: GCF_002776525.5. NCBI lineage: Eukaryota > Metazoa > Chordata > Mammalia > Primates > Cercopithecidae > Piliocolobus > Piliocolobus tephrosceles. Next base: position 68,338,399 of record NC_045442.1, read on the forward strand.
ACAGAGTGAGACCCTGTCTCAAAAAAAAAAAAGGAAGAGGCTACATAGAGCTCATGCTCTCTCTCTCTCTTTGCCATGTGAGGCTATAATGAGAAAAGTGTAAGCCAGGAAGAAGGCCCTCATCAAACACTAAGTCTGCCAGCATCCTGATCTTAGACTTCCTGGCCTCCAGAAGTGTGAGGATAAAATAAATCTCTGTTGTTTAAGCCACCCCATCTCTGGTATCTTGTTACAGCAACCCACGCTAACTAGCTAACTAAGAGAGATGATACGTGCGTCCTCAGCCTGGTGCTTGCCCCAAGATGCCATTAGGCCCCGTTTCTCAGATTTCTTGGTCTCCAGCTAATATACACCCTCCCCTAATCTGGTCACAGGTACTTTCTCTGGAGAAAAAAGAGAATCTCTTCCTTAAACCCAAAGACTTGCTGCCCAGCCTGTGGCGGTGGTGTGGTAGGATAGGCAGGGTATACCTGTGGGTGGCCAGGCCATTGCCAGGCTCTTCCTGGAGTCACAGCATGCTAAAGCCTCTGTAGATGATTTGGTTTCGCCTCCCCACTAAACCACCAGGAAAATCAAGGCCCAGAAAGGTGAAGTGGCTGCCCTAAGGTCACAACTAGTTCTATCCCCTCACTGGGAAGATGAGCAGAGCACTGTCTCCGGCCCTTGGGGCTCAGCGTAGGACAGAGCTCTTCTGTGCTCCAGGTAGCCTTCTGACCTCTTCGAGAAGGGGAGGGGAGGGTGCTGGCTTCCCATCCTCTCAGGCTGCTGCAAGACTGGAGTAGCATAGGACAGCCTCTCCAGGCAAAGAGGGCTCTTCTCTCCCTCTCTTCCCAGGCTTGGAGTCTCGCTGGGTGTTCAAGAGCCCATCACTCTGCTGACACTACTCCAGTTAGAAGCCGGGGTGGAGGGGAGGTCAGGGAAAGGCCCACCCTTCCATTCTCAAATCCCAATTGTTGTTGTTGTTGTTATATGTTTTGTTTTGTTTTTAGTCACTTTATCTGGCAGAGGACCCAAACCCCAATGATGAAATCCATCCTGACCCACTTTTGGGTTCTTCTCACACACCCACACTTACCCACAGACATTGGCGCAGCACATCCCCACACTCACGCTGGTTTAGGTGTGTGGGGTGGGAAGCAGGGAGGGGTGGTCAGGAGGGAGCCCCTTTGTGGCTACTTGCTACTTGCCTTTTTGGTGTTCCTAAACACATGAGACTCATATGTAGCCAGCAGGTAACAATATCCCTGGACCAGACCCCAGGATCATGATGAAGTCCCTGGCGTACAGGAAGTGCTCAGATCTGCAGTGAATGAGTGACAGTGAACGTGCAGTAACGTCTTTCTCACAGGGACAGGCATGGTGTGGGCCAGCCCCAGAAATGAGGACCCATCTGGTGGTTTTTCCATGGGGGAGGAGCACAGTACCTGCCCTGGAAGCCCTCCAGCCCCTTGACAAGGTGCCTTCAGGCTTATGCGTCCCTTTTAGTTTCCTAGTCTGAAACCGAAGCTCAGAGGGGTTATGTGATGTGCCGGGTATCCTGGGGCCAGTCAGTGGCAGAGTCCAAACATGCACCCAGGCCAGAGCTGTCCCAGCACACTGCACCCCGGCCCCTCCTGGGTGGAGAGCTGCCTCTGGAGTGTTGCTAGGCCTGGGTGGGAAGCAGGCTATGGGAAGGCTGCTGGAGACACTGTGGTCTTTGGCCCACCTTCCTAGGAGGTGACAGTCCTACTCAGGGCATCCTTGAAGACTCAGAGGACACGAGCCAGGGTAGACTTTGTTCTTCAGGGTAGACCCTTCCTTCTCACTTTTGCTAAGGGTGAGCCCTAGAATTCCCTGAAAAGCAAAATTAAGTGAGATGATTTGGATTCAAATCTCAGCTCTGCTACTTACTAGCTATTTGACCTTTGGGTAAGTTACTTCTGTGTGCCTCAGTTTCTACAACCATAAAATGGTAGTCTGTAAAGTAACAATAACTATCTCCCAGGTCCTCGACAGGCACAAGAGACCACTCAAATTAAAGTGTTTTCCGTAGGGACTGGCAGACATGAGTGCTCACTACACCAGAGACTCAACTTATATGAACTGTGTGCCTCCTGGGTGCCAAGCACTGTGCAAGACACTCATAGATATAATGAAAACTTTGTAGAAGTGGAGTACAAAGTAGAGAAGAACCAAGAAGAAAGAGAACAGTCAGTTCTTCACAACCAAGCTCTGTGGAGCCTGCCCTGAAGAATGCTGTGTAATGGACCTGTCTCCTCCAAGTGTTCATCCCTCTAGGCCCTGATGCTTTGTTCCAAAGACCTGCATTAAATTCCACCCAGTTGTGCAGGGAGTGAATTGGGAGGTAGGAGCATTGGGCAGCAGGGCTTGGAAAAGCCCAGGACTGCCCAGGGCAGGGCATGGCTAGATCTGTGGGCCAGGGAGCCAGGTGGAGTCCACAACCTCCCTGCTCCTCTGCCAGAATCCCCTCCTCCCTGACAGTCGGGCACCCAGCATTAGAAGAGATCTACCCAGGCGCAGGCTGTGAAAGCCCTGAGCCCACTGGAGGGGAGGATTACTCAACTGGTAAATCCTGCCTTCCCTATAATCCTGGTGCTCAGAGAAAGATGCTAAGCTGCGCTCCCTCTCAACCAGCTCTGGCCAATTCCAAAGTGGAGCAACTCCTCAAGTTTTCTTGCTCTTCTTCATTCTCCTGACCCTTTCAACATGATTCCTTCAACTTCCCCCTTCAGTTCTGTCCACATCATTTAATGAGGCATTTCCCTCCCAATCCTGTTGCCTGAGAGTATCCCATTCCTCCTGTTTGCCTCCACCCTACTAGGGCAAATGAGGGGCCCTGTACCATTTTGAGGTTATGAACAAAGTCCCAGTTCAACCTTGCAACCTCTTAAGGGGTTCAAATGAAATTCCCATCTCTCCTTTGAGGAACCAAGGAGCATATTTTCCAAAGAGCTGGCCTAGTGGAAATATAAAGCCCATTGCTACTGGGCCCAGTTAGAGTGCCTTCAGCCCTTAGGCAGGAAGTAGAGCTTCTTCTGGCAGAAGAGGGATATGTTTCTAGTGCTGGTGGGGACCCTGTATGCTGTCTGTGCACTGCACAACTTCAGGGGGCGCCATTTCTATTGTGACACCCCTAGAGTTATGCAATGCAGTGGTTCTGAGCTAGCAGCCTCCTTCCTGACTTTCTGCAGAGGCTGTCAACAGATCCCCAGGGCCAGGCCCTCCTGCCCAGCCTTCTTTGTCCTACTTCTCTCCCTGACCCTGTCCTCCTGCAGCCAGAACTACCTTCAATGGGGTTTTAGAGGACATCTGCCCTACAAAAGCCTGAGGCTACCAAAATCAACACACGCCTAAAGCTTTCCCATAAATCTTATATGTGCAAGTCCTGAAGACTTTCAAATCTAGTGCCCTTCTTCTGATGAGCATGGGAGGAAGGGGGAAGTGGTTGGCACCAATACAGGGAGACAGGTGGGCAGCCCAGTGCTATGGGGTCAAGCAGTAAGTCATTTATTCTCACCCACTGAGCTGGCTATTAGAAGCAGGTGGAAGAAGGGAGGTGGGGAGGAGGAATCTTTTATTTTAAACCTTTCCTATTCTGATTAAGCATTTCTTTTCCCTCTGACCTTCACTGGTCTCATTTTGGCAGATCAAACAGCCAGTGAGTCGGAGGGAGGCCCAGGCCAGTGACACATGGATTCCGGATGGGCCGGCCTGCTGCCACCCCCTCGCTGCTGTGGCCGGGCTGCTGCCCAGGAGGCGGCAGGAGACTGCGGCTCATCTGCGCTGGGCCTGCAGGTGCCTCGGGAAGGCCTCGCGGGGCTTCAGCCTCCTGCGGCTGGACAGGTCGCAAGTGGGGAGAAGGGGAGATCAGCAGCCCATCCGGGGCCCGGCCACTCAGCCTGGAGACCTGGCTACCCGTGGTTCCTGCTGTCCTCTGTGAATTACAACCTGCCAGTTTGACTTTGGGGAGAAACAGTCACTTGTCTGAGGGTAACAAAAAGATCCAAATCTCTGCCTCTTCCCATTACTTGGCTGGACAGCCAATGAAGCAAGTGTGTTTTAAACAAATTTCCAAGGAACTTGTGGATGCACGCAGTTTAAGAGAAAACCGGAGAGGTCATGGTGTGGCCTGCGTTGTACTGGGTGGGTCCGACGAGGGAATCTGGGGAAGGAGGAGTAAGCACCGGGGTCCTAGAAGTTTTCTGGGGTCAGGGCGATGGTGAGCACCAGGTCGCCAGGAGCAGCCGGCGTCGCCTCTGGCGCATCTGGGCCCATCCCCCACAGCACCCACAACGATCTCGGGGTCCAGCCACACCCTCCGCCCGCCCTGCCTCACCCCTGCTTCCCCAGCCCACAACCCGGCCCGGCCCGGAGGAAGGAGCCGGCCCCGCCGGGCCGCCGCCTGCGACTTCCCCTCTGATCCACAGGTGCCGGTAAACAAAAGTGCCGCAGCCGCCCCCCCGCCCCCACCCCGCGGAGTTCGGCCCAAGGTTACGCCAGGGTTCGGGCGGCGCCCGCCAGGGGCCCCCAGACCCAGCTTCTGGGCTCTCCCGGGCTTCTCAAGCCCACCGGAGCCGGAGCCTTCCTGCGGCTCCGAGCTGCTCCCCTCGCTCCGAGCTGGGTTCCCCCCTGAAAGATTGTTCCAGGAAAACCCTCCTGGGTCCTCGCGCGCCCTTCTGCACGGGAACCCCAGCCCACCCCCGTACAGACACGCCTTCCACCATCTCGCCTAGGAAGGCTGCTGGGACCCCAGACCCAGAGCCCTGGCCACACTCCCGTCCCCTGCTGCCCCCTCCCGCAAAGCCCACGGTGGGAACAGAGGGCACCGCGCGAGCCGATGCCACCCTCACTGCCGGCCCCACCCAGACCTGCCGGTGCTGCAGTGCCCCGTATGTGCAGCCTGCAGCATCCCGGTGGCTGGGACAGGCCCGGGGGCGGCTCGCACGCAGCGGGGAAGCGGGTCGGGGTCCAGCCATAGCCAGAGCCCGGGTTCCCCCGGCCCCGCACCCCTTCCCGCTCCCGGCCCGCAGGGGCGACCCCGGAGAGCGCGCCCCCGGAGCGTCGGGCGGGTGTGGGGCTGAGGGTCCCGGGGCTGGGGGGTCCCAGGGCCGCCGGCCAGGGCCACTGGGACAGGGGAGGGGCGCCAGGCTGTGACCCCCCGTACTGTTCACTCTCCGTGTAATTAGCCGGCTGGGCAGCGGAGCCTTGGGCTGCGACGTGCGGCGGCCACTCCCGCAGACCCTGGAGCTCACTCCCCTAACCCGCAACCCCGGGCCTCTGCCCGGGCGGCCCTGCGGACTCACGTCTCGGAAGCGGTTCCAGTGCTTGATCTTGCCGCTGTACTGCGAGATGGACGACAGCCATTGCTCGTCCTCCATGAAATTGCCGGGGGTCTCGCCCTCCTTGAGACCCTTGGCGTCACCTTCGGCCAGGGCTGCCGCGGTCAGGAGCAGCAGCGGCAGCACCAGCCGCCCGCAGCCCGGGGCGCGCATCGTGGTCCGGGTTCTACCTGGGGATCTTCTGCAGTATTTTAATGTCCTTCCTCCCACCCCGCTGCTGGTGAAGAGCACGCGGCTGTCCTCAGCCCTCCTCCCGCAGTCTGCGTCCGGTGACTGGCGGAGAGTGGGTCGCGGCTGAAATGTGACCTGGTTAGGAGATGCACTTGTCTGAAAAAGCCCAGCACTGGACGCGGAGAGGGAGAGAGAATCAGAGAGGCTGCGCCAGCAGGGGCTGTAACTGTAGCATCAGCATCACGTTTGACATCATCATACCTGTTTAAAAAAAAAAAAAAAAAAAAAAAAAAAAAGGAGTGGGTAGATTTCAAAGCGAAGCGCTCTCTGGATGAGAGCGCCAAACGCCAGCCAGCCGCAGCGGGGCCCAGCCCAGCCTGGCACACAGGGAGTTGCAGACCAAGAAATCAGAATCCCGAAATGTCCCTAAGCTCCCTCCAAGGATGGAGAGCAAGAAGGGCCCCAGGATCTCCCCGGGGAAGATGGGATGGGGGAAAGGGCGCAAAACTCTCCGGTTACAAAGCCAGCCAGGCTCAGGTGTCGGAAAGGGAATTTGACCAGACACCGTTTTTCTCCCTTTGCCTCCCACCCGCAGGGGCCTGCGCCACAACCCTGACAGCTGGCTTCCTGGAGTTATGGCTCTACCCTAATGGGTGGCTTCGTTAAAACAAAAGCCGTATAACAACTGCCTGCTCAGAACCATTGCTCCCCAGCGGCACCGCGTTGCGCAAAGCAAGGCCTGAGCACTGAGTGGCTGGTGAAACAGAGGCAGATGTCCTCCTCCCCAAGCAGCTGTTTAGGGGCTGTCACCCTTTTTGTTAGCTCTTCCTAGAACAACCCTAAAAGGCAAATGTCTGACCATTTCATCTGCCTTGGAGGCTGCAAATTTGGAAAAGGCATATTTGCTTACGGTTTTTTGACTTCAAGTTAGTTTGAATAAGCCACTGGGGAAGCTGGGACGTGGGCGGGGGGGTTGGGTGCTGGTTTTGTTTAAGGTGTTTTGTTGAAACTGTGACCCTCCTTATTGGTTGTAGATTTAAATGTTGACATACCAGCCGGGAAGGTTGGAGGCCGGCCACAGTCCCAAGATCACAGCAGAAATGGGGAGAGGTTTACATTACAAATACATTAAAGAGGAAACATCATCTAATGGGACAAAACATAGTGAACTTTTGTGACCCAAGGCCTAGACTGTGTTTTTAAAAAGACTTAGCCGCTGTGATCTAAAAAATAAAATTTTAAAAGGCAATGAAAAACATGATCTTAATCAGTAGGAAAAAACATAGCTTACAAGGTTCCTCGTCACCTGAATCTGGCCTGTCTGGGAACTCTGAATGCCTCGGTGGCTCAGGCTGGAGTCTCGTTGGGAAAACAGAAAACAATAGCTCCCTTTCCGTGTTTTCTTGTTTCCTTTGCTGTTGGATTTAGTGGTGCTGCTGCAGTGAGGCCCTGGCCATGGACGTCTTCAGCTCACAGTAATAAAGCATTCTTCCTGGGTGTGTCCTGGCGCTGGACAGTGGGAGAGCACAGCTTGCTGTCATGGAGACTGGGGGACAGAATCCCACTTACTGGCTAGATTCTTGAGCAATTACCTATTTTCTAACTAAAATTAATGGTAATACCACCATTAAAATTGCTGTAAAGTGCAAGCAAAATTACATACTAAGTGTCTGGGCATAATAGGCATTTTTTAAAAAGTTAGTCTTCCGGCCGGGCGCGGTGGCTCAAGCCTGTAATCCCAGCACTTTGGGAGGCCGAGACGGGCGGATCACGAGGTCAGGAAATCGAGACCATCCTGGCTAACACGGTGAAACCCCATCTCTACTAAAAATACAAAAAACTAGCCGGGCGAGGTGGCGGGCGCCTGTAGTCCCAGCTACTTGGGAGGCTGAGGCAGGAGAATGGCGTAAACCCGGGAGGCGGAGCTTGCAGTGAGCTGAGATCCGGCCACCGCATTCCAGCCCGGGCGACAGAGAAAGACTCCGTCTCAAAAAAAAAAAAAAAAAAAAAAGTTAGTCTTCCCTCTGGTTGGGAAGAGAAGGCTACGGTGTCCCATAGTTCTGAAAATTTATGAAAATTTGCCATCTTTTCCACCATCTCAATCCTACAATCCTAGTATGTGTGTGTGTGTGTGTGCGCGCGCGTGCATGTGTTTTAGCAAAGCTAACTATATATCTCTAAGGCACTTAGGAGATAGGTACCAGATACCACAGCTCTCCCATTCCTGTGCTATCTTAGGGGTTTCCAGAGTTACCGAAGTTGCTAAATGAAGAGTTTGGAAAGGTGCTGTCAAGATGCCCATCAATATGACAATAGCTGTCTCCAGACTCTGAGGGTTAAAATGGCTCCCACAGTCCCAGGTAGCTTCTCCAGTGGGACTCGCCTTCTGTAGCACCTTCAAGCTGGGTCAATACTAGTCCTGTGTTGAAAGCTAATCAACAACATTCCAGTCGCATTAGTGAAGCCAATAGTAATGCTATTTAGGAAGAAGAACCCAAATTTCCAGATGACTGATGTAAAACTTGTAGGAAACAGCCAATAGTTTTAGTTTACAAGGAAGAAAAAAAGGGCCACATGTGCTGATTCACACCTGTAATCCCAGCACTTTAGGAGGACTAGAGGCAGGAGGATGGCTTGAGCCTAGGAGTTCCAGACCAGCGTGGGCAACATAGCGAGACCCTATCTCTATTCAAAATTTAAAAAATGAGCCAGGTTGCACATGCCTGTGGTCCCAGATAACTCGGAGGCTAAGGTGAAAGGATTGTTTGAGCCTGGAAGCTAAGGCTGCACTGGGCTAGGATCGTGTCACTGTACTCCAGCTGGAGAAACAGAGCGAGACTCTTTCTCAAAACAGAAAAGAAGAAAAAGAAAAGGTTTTCCTTTCTTTTTTTTTTAGACGGAGTCTTGCTCTGTCACCCAGGCCGGAGTGCAGTGGTGTGATCTCAGTTCATTGCAACCTCCACCTCCCAAGTTCAAGCGATTCTCCTGCCTCAGCCTCCTGAGTACCTGGGATTACAGGTGCCCGCTACCATGCTCAGCTAATTTTTGTGTTTTTAGTAGAAACAGGGTTTCACCATGTTGGACAATCTGGTCTTGAACTCCTGGCTTCAGGTGATCCACCCTCCTCAGTCTCCCAAAGTGCTGGGATTACAGGCATGAGCCACCACACCCAGCTTGGTTTTCCTAATGTTTGAAAGAATTACTGGCAGGTCAGCCTTTTCAAGACAATGGCCCCAAACACGAGGAGCTGCTAAGTATATGTGCTAAGTGGTACATATATTTACACATTTTTCTGTTTGCACTTAATATTTAGCAATTCTAAAATGGAGAAGAGAAACCTTAGTTTCCTAATAAGAAACCCAAATGGAATAATACATCTTTTTTTTTTTTTTTTTTTTGAGACAGAGTTGGTGGAGTGCAATGGCGCGATCTCAGCTCACTGCAACCTCTGCCTCCCAGGTTCCAAAGCAAATCTCCTGCCTCAGCCTCCTGTGTAGCTGGGATTATAGGCATGCAGCACCACACCCGGCTAATTTTGTATTTTAGTAGAGATGGGGTTTCTCCATGTTGGTCTGGCTGGTCTCAAACTCCTGATCTCATGTGATCCACCCGCCTTGGCCTCCCAAAGTGCTGGAATTACCGGCGTGAGCCACCGTGCCTGGCCTGAATACCTCTTAAAACCCATTTAATTCCATTTCTAGATGACCCCACAAGCACAAAAAGATAAATGCACAAAGATAATTGTTCATAATAGCCCATCCTGGAAACCAATTCAATGCCCATTAGCCATTAAAGGATAAAACATACCTATAACAGACTACTGGTCCAGACATTAAAAATAATGATGTAGATCTGTATCTATTAAAAACCAGTGTGATCCACGATTTTGCTGGGTGAGAAAAGCTCATTATATAGATCTTATCTAATAGGATCCCATTTGGAAGTACAGTATAGTGTAGCCATTCTCAAACTTTCTGGCATCAGGAGAGCTTAACACTGAAAAATTATTGAGAACTTTTGTTTAGGTGAGTTATATATATAGTGATATTTACTGTATTTGAAAATCAAAGAATTAAATTTTTTTTACTTTAAAATAAATGTAACCATTTCATATTAACAGAATATTTTATGAAAAACAACAGTCTCTACCCCTCTCCCAAATTAGTAAGACAGTGGCACTGTTCTACAGTTTTACAAATCTCTTTAGCATCTGGCTCAGAGGAAGACAAGAGTCTCACATAGGCTTCCGCATTACAGCAAGCGTATCCGTCGCTGGGGCTGCCGTAACAAAGTACCACAGACTGGGTGGCTTCAACAATAGACAATTATTTTCTCACAGTTCTGGAGGCTCAGAGTTCAAGATCAAACTGTTGGTAGGTCTGGTTTCTCTGAGCCCTCTCTTCTTGGCCTGCAGGATGGCCGCCTTCTTGCTGTGTCCTCGTTTCCTCTGTGCACACACTAGTCTGGTGTCTCTGTGTGTCCAAATTCCCTCTTTTTGTAAAGACACCAGACAGACTGGATTAGGGCTGACCCTAACAGCCTCATTTTAACCTAATCACCCCACTAAAAGCCCAATCCCCAAATAAACAGTCACATTCTGAGTAACTGGGAGTTAGAGCTTCGACATGTAGATTTTGGGTGGTCATGACTCAGCAGCAGGTATAAATGAAAATAGCTAGTAAGAGCACAGTAGAAGCACTAGTAGCAAACTGAGTTAATCTCTGAAAACACATACATTTATACCCTACACCTATCAATTTACAATATTCTAGAAAACAAAAGTACACACGCACACATTCTACGAACCGTCAGAGTGATGTCACCATGTCACAGAGCCTCTGGAAAACTCCACTGAACACTCGTGAGAGAATGAGTTTAAAAGGCACATAGCACCTTAGTATTCTTACTTGGACCTCCTCATAGACATCCCCTAAAAGGTTCCTGGGGACTCCTAGAAGTCCAAAGTCCACACTTTGAGAGCTACTGGTACAATCTATATGACTTAAGGCAATTTTTTTTGTTTTTGAGACAGGGTCTTACTGTCACCCAGGCTGGAGTGCAGTGATGTGATCATAGCTCACTACAGCCTTGCCCTCCTGGGCTCAACTGATCCCACCTCAGCTTCTGAAGTAGCTGGGACTATAGTCACATGCCACTATGCCTGGCTAATTTTCTTTTGTACTTTTATTTTGGTAGAGACAGGGTTTCACCATGTTGCCCAGCCTGGTCTTGAACTCCTGGGCTTAAGCAATCCTCTTGCCTCCCAAAGTGCTGGGATTACAGGTGTGAGCCACTGCCCCCAACTTTAAGGAAAACTTCTTAACCTTGTTAAGCCTCAGTTTGTAAAATGGGGACAATATTACCTACTTAAGTGGGCTATTGTAAAGATTGAATTAATGTACAAAAAATAACATATGTGAGCATTCCACTAATATTAGTTATTATTTGTGAAAAAATTTAACTTCTCATATTTTATATATGTCTAAATGTATAGGGAGTAGTTACCTCTGGAAGCTAAAATTTATTTTATTATTTTTTTTTGTAGAGACGGGGTCTTGCTAGTTTGCTGACGCTGGTCTTGAATTCCTGACCTCAAGCAAACCTCTGGTTTCAGCCTCCGATTTAGACTGAAGTATAACACACACTGACAAAAGCACAAAGCATAAACTTGGTTATTTTTCATAAAGTAAACTTGTCTTCATTTAAAAGGACATTTTACAAAAAAGAAAAAAAGATGTTAATAAAAACCATAATGGCAGCCACTTTCCTCACTTCTAGCAGCATAGGCTTGAACATTCATGCTCCCTATGGTATCAAGATGGAAGCTGACAGGTGTTCCACTGACTCAACTCAATACACCTCCAGTGCCACTGGGTTCCCTTGACCTCCAGGACAGTGAGTTCCAGCACAGTGCAAGGGAAAACAGGAACTAAATCTGAATTACTATGATGCTGGATTCTACTCAATGCCCAGTTTTGGAAACTCTAGAGCTCGCTTTAAAAATAATCATTACAAGAAACATTTATAACGTGTCTAAAATAAAAATTACTCTCCATAACAAAGTTCCATGTATAACAACACAAATTCTGTGAAGTAGCAAGTGAGAGATTTTTTCCCCTCTTCCTCTTAGAGGAACTGAGGGTGAAGTCAGTGCCTCAAAAGCTGGCTGGAGCAGTGTTAGGTACAATGAACTATTTCAGTGTAGAATGAATTACAAAACAGTAATATGAAGGAAGGTTTAATTGTAAGCACAGCAGCAGCAAATCCTCCAACATTTACCCCATTATCATTTGGTGAGAGGGGGCCTGAATCTAGAAAAATTCTTTTCTAACCCTAACTCTAACCCTTTTACTGTTGTTGCTCTCTACCATTTTGCTTTTTCATAAAAGTTCTACATCAAAACTGTTACTCCCTCTTCCACCACAGCCCTGAAAACTGTATTTCCTTAGAGCTACACTGTCCCCCAATTTGGAATACAGACCTCATGAAAGAACATTTTATGTCTGCCTACCACAGCACGTGAAAAAAAAGGAATTTTTTAAAATTTAAATTTAAAAAACTTTCCAATTCTACCAATACCTACCAACTTACAAAACTCTAGAGAACACAGAAATACACAAACACACATTCCATTAACCACCAGAGTGATGATGCTGTGGTGTCACAGAGCCTGTGGAAAACCTCACTGGATAACTTGTGAGAGAAGGAGAGGGAAAAAGGCAAACAACTTGAGAAGAATTACTTAACAAGATATAGGGAAGAGTAATCACTAAATTCTCAATAACACAATTTCCAATTCTATTTAGAATTTGGTATTTGGGCCCAGTGTGGTGGCTCACACCAGTAATCCTAACACTTTGGGAGGCCAAGGCAGGAAGATGGCTTGAGCCCAGCAATTCGAGATCAGCCTGGGCAACACAGAGACCCCATCTCTGCAATTTTTTTTTTTAAAGTAGCCAGGCATGGTGGGGCACACCTGTAGTCCCGGCTGCTCGGTAGGCTGAGGCGGGAGGATAGCTTGAGCCCAAGAGGTCAAGGCTGCAGTGAGCTGTGATTGCGCCACTGCACTTCAGACTGGGTGACAGAGTGAGACCTTGTCTCAAAAAAAAAAAAAAAAAAAGAATTTGGTATTCAATATATAAAGCTAAATTTTCCAAAGACAAAAAACTTAAAAAAAAAATCCTACAAATGTTAGTCATAAGTCTCAGACACCCAAAAGAAGTGGCATTTACTTCCTGGCTGAGGTTGCCCAATGGCTTGTCAGAAAGAAACTAACGAGACAGAGGCACACCAAGAGGAGATGGGGCATTAACTCCACAGTCAGCTTCAGAATTCAGCACTGTCCCTGGAGCACTCATTCCCAAGTGCCATCTACCAAGAATCTGAGGTGAGGTAACATCTCAATTTATATAGAAAACGAGTATCCGTAGAAAGAGGAGGCCTGGGGAAAAAAATCAACCTTGCGCCGGGCACGGTGGCTCACGCCTGCAATCCCAGCACTTTGGGAGGCCGAGATGGGCGGATCACGAGGTCAGGAGATCGAGACCATCCTGGCTAACACGGTGAAACCCTGTCTCTACTAAAAATACACACACAACAAAAAATTAGCTGGGCGTGGTGGCGGCTACTTGGGAGGCTGAGGCAGGAAAATGGCATGAACCCAGGAGGTGGAGCTTGTAGTGAGCTGAGATCACGCCACTGCACTCCACCCTGGGCGACAAAGGGACTCTGTCTCAAAAAAAAAAAAATCAACCTTGCAGGTACTAATATGTAAGTCCTCCATGAATGACACAGCTATGCTGGTAAATAAGTGAGGGCAACATTGTATTCCAACACAGGAAGGGGGTAAAATTCAAACTATGTGATTATACTAACAGAAAAACCATTAAACATTTTATTCACAAGTGATTTGTGCAGTCCCAATAATAAATCTCAGTGTTAGACACAGTCCTCACAACGTAGCGACTTAACACAGAGTTCAGAAGTGGACTTAAAGAATAGAAAGAAAGTAAGAATCAAGGTAAGAATAAGGAAGGAGAAGGAGGAGAGGGCGTGGAGGGAGGAAGAATGTGAGGAGGGAGGAGTGGGAGGCTGGGGCTCCCCAGCACTCCCCTCTCTCTCTGCTGGTCCGTGGTGAGGGAGGAGAGAGTGCCTCCTGTGGCTGACATTCTTCCAGGGAACTCTGCACAGTCCTGCTGATATCACCAGTTTCTTTTGCTGCTGCCTTGAAAAGTAAACAAAAAAGGGCTACAACACTGCAACTCCATCAGGGGCATGGGAAGATGAGGGTGGGGATGGGGTGAAGGAACAGGAATCCAACAAATATAAAGAGGACAAACTTTGGTAGGAAAATGATAGATCAAGCAAAGTAAAAGGCAAAAAACTTTAATAGTTATTTTGCTAAAGATAAAACTCCGGGTGGTAAAGGAATTAAAGGCAGAGTCTCAAAGAGATATTTGCACACCTTTGTCTGTATTAGCACTACTCCCAATGGTCAACAGGAAGCAAGCCAAGTGCTCACTGATAGAGAAACAGAGTGTGGTACACAAATGTAACAGAACATTCCATTATATGTATAATACAGGAAGGAAATCCCGTCACCTGACACAACATGGATGAACCTTGAGGACATTATGCTAAGTGAAATAAGCCAGTCACAAAAAGACAAGTCACTGTATGATTCCACTTATATGAGATACCGAGAATAGTCAAAACCAGGGAGACAGAAAGCAGAATGGTGGCTGCAGGGGCTGGGAGGAGTGGGAATTACTGTTTAACGGGTACAGTTTCCATTTTACAAGCTGAGAAGCCTATGTAGATTGACGGTAGCGACGGCCGCACAGCAATATGAACGTATTAACAGTTAATGTTACTGAACTGTGCACTTAAAAATGGTGAAGACAGTATGTTTTATGAGTATTTTACCACAATTTAAAAATTAAAAGAAAAAAAAACAGAACACACTAAGGGTTATAGGCACAAATTCTCCTTATGCCCACCACCATCTCGGCTGGTAGTGTGATGGCTGTAGACACCATTAGAGGCAATGGTGAATCTATGGGGCACCACCCAGGAAAGTCACCATCCACATGTCCACATCTCTGCTTGGCAATTAAAACGAAGACACTTTTCTTCAGCACCTGGTGAGAATGTTCAGTTTCTAGTGCTTTCCAAGATCTACCTCAGGAGAAGTCAATTTGTCCACAGGAAGCGTAGTTTCCAAAGCTGTCTATGGTGAACCTCTGAGAGATATGAATTGAATTCAGCTTCAGGGAGCCAAAGTAGAAGTTCTCAAACAACTAAAAAGGAAGAATAAAAACCCAGAATGAATATTTACAGTATAGATGAAAGTATTAAACATCAGATTCTCTTGTAAAAACACCAAATCACAAAATCCCAACAAACCTCTCATGCTTTTTCTTTTCAGTGTTTACTCTGAATAATGATCCAGGAGAGGAGGGATGGGGGTGGGAGTGAGAAAAGAACAGCCAGCTCTTCTCTCTGATTAATTCTAAAGTCTCCCCTAACAAATGCACCAGAGAAAGAGGTTCTCAAAAGTCAAATCCGATATTCATCTATTGACCAGATATGACCAAGAATTTGTAGCAAATGTACCATGGCCACACCCTGACTCACAGAGCCTGACCAGGCTGCTTCTGACTTCCAGTGACTGACCATGCAGGGATCCCAGCTTTGTTGCACCAGGGTTAAATTTGACATGACATATGCCTACTCAACGCCATTTGTTAGAAGCGCTGACTAAAATAAATAGAAGATAAGGCTCTTGACTCACAAGTGATTTAGACAAGCCACTGAGGGGCACAGAACATGCACACACACACAGAACAACCCGAGGGACACTTTTACTTGCCAACAGAACAAGTACAAGTGATTACTTATCAAATACCTTTATTAGACTTGGATTCAAGCCAGCAACCTAAAATAAACACTTTTTACTATGATCCTGTACTTTATAAAAGCTGTCAAGTGTGTCAGAGGGAGGGATGAACCATACATAAAGAGGGACTGGACTTTGTGATTACCACATTTATAAGGCAGGACCCAAAATGACATCAGAATTCATCCCAGGAAAATGCAGCCATACTGCCTGAATAAGGACTGTCAAAGAGTCAAGCATGTACCTTCTTCTGTTAGGATGTAGGAATTGCTCTTTCTTAAAATGTCAGTACAATCCCAAGAAAGCCTTTGCTTGTTTTTTAGAGATAGAGTCTCTTGCTCGGTTGCCCAGGCTGGAGTGCCTTGGATTGCAGTAGTGCAATCATGGCTCACTGTAGCCTCAACTCCTGAACTCAGGCAATCCTCCCATCTCAGCCTCCCAAAGCACGGAGATTACAGGCATTAGCCACCATACCTGGTCCCAAGAAAGCCTTGTGATACATGTCCCCAACGATGCTTGAGGGGACCTTTGCACATGGGCAAGTGACTGTCTTTTCACTTATTTTTATACAACCTCCACACACGACCTTGACCACCATTGTTTTTCCTCTTCCTGCAATTAATGGCCTAGCAAAATGCCTGAGGGTTCATTAAAGGTTAACTTTATAAAGTCCAGTAAATATTGATTCTTCAACATGACATCAACTTGACCCCAAAGATCTATTTAGAGGTTGTGTGCTGTATTGTCTTGTGTTTCAGAAAGGTGATCAGCTCTTGCCTGCATTGATTTACGCAATTAACTTCTCTTCCTGGCTTTGGCAGCCTACTCAAACCATATCCACCCTTTTATGTCAAGAAATTCAGCCTGAAATGGTTATCTGCTAATCCCTTTGCTGAACATTAATTTGAAGTGAAAGACACGTCACTAAGACTGACAGATTTATAGCTCTGCAAACTGAAGCCTTCTAGGTACAGAAAAGCTATAACCAAAGAGGCAATAAAAGACAATACAAAAGAAAACTAAAAGGAAACTCATAATACTTTCAACAAGTTACTTTTTAAGGATTGGCAGCCTGTGGGTTCTCTACCTTCTTCTCTTTGTGCCCATGTTTTCAAGTAGGGGGGAGGCCGCCGTGAGGAGCTGCAAGTGACCCACCCATGACTTAACTTCGCCTTATGCAGATGGCCTACAGGCAGCATGAATCTGCCAGGGATGTTCTCCTGCTCCAGGTTTAAGGAAACAGCAAATGTAGCAATCATGAAGTTAGCTGGGATGTGACTGCAATGCAGTAACAGAAAACAGAGAGAGATAACTGAACATAAGTCTACTAAGGCAAGAGCAAGCTGTGGAAAGACTGCTGGATTCTAAATGTATGCCCAGACATGTAAGCTGTGTGACTGTGGGTAGAAGACACCACCCACTGCACCAACCACAACAGGGGCAAAAGATCATAATGGGCAAAGACCTCATAAGAGCAAGTACAAGGCCAGGCGCGGTAGCTCTCGCCTGTAATCCCAGCACTCTGAGAGGCTAAGGCAGCCGGATCACCTGAGGTCGGGAGTTTGAGACCAGCCTGACCAACATGGAGAAACCCCGTCTCTACGAAAAATACAAAACTAGCCGGGCGTGGTGGCACATGCCTGTAATCCCAGCTACTCAGGAGACTGAGGGAGGAGAATTGCTTGAACCTGGGAGGCAGAGGTTGTAGTGAGCCGAGATTGCACTATTGCACTCTAGCCTGGGCAACAAGAGAGAAACTCCGTCTCAAAAAAACAAACAAAAAAACAAACCAAAAAAAAGAGCAAGTACAAGTACCTTGTGTGCTCACTGAGCAGGGTTTTAAGTACCTTGTAAACTGTAAAGTGCTACGGAAAATTGGTATTTTCGTAGCAATATGGTATTTCTGTATGGTATTTCTTATGATGTTTTAAAATATCTCTCTGCCATCATTACCCTTGTATTTATTTCACCTTTGTAAGTCGCCATGTTCTTGCATACCTTTTGATAATATCACAACAAATGGATTTTTCATCCAGATGACCCTAGTGCCAGTGCCAATCTTCATGTCACCCTTCCTACCTCTGTTCTTGTCCTCTCTATATGTTTACAATGATTTAGTAATGGTTAATTCTCTGTCACCCAGGCTGGAGTGCAGTGGCGCGATCTCAGCTCACCACAACCTCTGCCTCCCAGGTTCAATCGATTCTCCTCCCTCAGCCTCCCAAGTAGCTGGGATTACAGGCATATACCACCACACCGAGAAAATTTCTGTATTTTTCAGTAGAGACAGGGTTTCACCATGTTGGCCAGACTGGTCTTGAACTCCTGACCTCAGGTGATCCGCCTGCCTTGGCCTCTCAAAGTGCTGGGATTACAAGCATGAGCCACCATACCCGGCCTGTTATATCTTTGTTCTTTCTTCTTTTTTTCCCCCTTTTTATTTATTTTCTTAATAGAGACAGGGTCACCTGCTATGTTGCCCAAGCTGGTCTTGAAATCCTGGGCTCAAGTGATCCTCTTTCCTTGGCCTCCCATAGTGATGGGATTATAGAGACACCACATCCTGCCAATGCATCTTTTTTTTTTTTTTTTTTTTTTTTTTTTTTGAGATGGAGTCTCGCTCTGTTGCCCAGGCTGGAGTGCAGTGGCGCAATCTCGACTCACTGCAAGCTCCACCTCCCGGGTTCATGCCATTCTCCCGCCTCAGCCTCCCAAGTAGCTGGGACTACAGGTGCCCACCACCATATCCAGCGAATTTTTTTGTATTTTTAGTAGAGACAGGGTTTC
The DNA here is from genome assembly GCF_002776525.5 of Piliocolobus tephrosceles. Classification (NCBI taxonomy): domain Eukaryota; kingdom Metazoa; phylum Chordata; class Mammalia; order Primates; family Cercopithecidae; genus Piliocolobus; species Piliocolobus tephrosceles. The sequence goes on from NC_045442.1 coordinate 68,356,594, forward strand.
ACTGTGTTAGCCAGGATGGTCTCGATCTCCTGACCGTGTGATCCACCAGCCTCCGCCTCCCAAAGTGCTGGGCTTACAGACATGAGCCACCGCGCCCGGCCGTATCTTTATTCTTAAGTCTTTCTTTTAGTTCTATCAATTGTTTCTAATGACTCACTAAAATATAAGCCCTACAGAGGAAGAAGCTGGATCCTACTGTACTGTAATAAACATTATCTAGTAGACTGCATCTGATCAATAAATATCTGTTGGACAAAACGACAATGAAAACGCTGTAGATGTCTATGTACATCCCCAAGTCTGGAAAGAGAAAACTATGACATGCACTTGTCTAGATTGGATTAAAGGTCTAATGTATAGTTTTCCACCAAGGAATTTCTGAACAGGACTTGCCAAATTATATTACTTCAAATCAAGGGGGCAGGGCACGTTTCTACATGTTTCTTATTTGTGAAAAACCTGGATCTCTTTCTTGGCTTCAGTTCCTGATCTGGAATACTGCTGAGCACCTGATGTTATGCATTTTCACGCAAAGAGGCACAGGAAAGTAGTTCTGTCTCCCAAGTGCTTACCATCTCATTAGGGAGAGTGCATATCAGAAGAGGGAAATGCTGATGACCTGGGTGTGTCCACCTTATGAAAAGTCATTGAGTCCTTTACTCTGTGATCTGTGTAGCTTTCTGTATGTATGTTCTACTGTAATGAAAAAAGTTTACCTAAAACAATATAGGCAGTAAAGGTTAAGTGTGTGAGATGAGAGGTACAGGCCATCAATAAACAAAGCAGGAGGTAAGGAAACAAGGGATGCTGAGGGCTGCGGACCTAGGAAAGCCATCTGGAGGAGACCTGACCTGAGCTGGCCTTGTGGCAAGTATAGGGTGTAACACAGTGGAGGGAGGGCAGCATGAAGGCAGAAATGGGCATGGTGGGCTGGGTCAGGCAAACAGTTTAGATGTTTGGAAGGTGCCTAGACTTAAGTAGTGAGAAAGACAAAAGGAAGGAGAATCAGATTAAGGGTGTCTGGGGGACCTGAGGCTCAAGTTCACAAGTTATACTTCATCCTACACAGTGGGAACCACTGAAGGCTTTAGGGTAGATTGGTGGCGCAAGATGAAAACCATGTTTTAGGGAGATGAACCTGGGTATGATGTGTTGTGCTGACTGGAGAAGGGAAAAAGAGAAAGAAAAGAAAGGAGACCATGGTAGTAATTTAGTCATGAGGGTGATGTTGAGTGTCTCAACTACCAACAGGCAATAGTTGGAAAGACTGGAGCAGATGTGAATCTGGAAAGACTGGAGCAGATATGAATGACTAAATGAAGCCATGAATGAAACTATGAATGAAACAGACCAGAGCTAAATGATGACAACTTATGAACACAGAGAAGGAAACAATAGACACTGGGGCCTCCTTGAGGGTGGAGGGTGGGAGGAGTGAAAGGAGCAGAAAAGATAACTACTGGGTACTAAGCTTAATACCTGAGTGATGTAATAATCTGTACAACAAACCCCCATGACACATGTTTACCTGTGTAACAAACCTTCACATGTAGTACCCCCAAACCTAAAATAAAAATTACAAAAGAAACATAGAAATGCCTTGGTGACTTTCTGGATGAGAAGAAGATGGAAAAATCACTGATGATGGGTCAAATGGGTGTGTATGAGGCTGCCATTGATAGAAACAGAACATTTTTGAGAGGGAGCTATTTCATGGGGAAAACAACAACAAGTTCAGGTGTGTTTGCATACTCACGGCTGTATCACACCCACTAGCTCTCTGTGTCCCAAGCCCTTCTCGATTCTAGGATTTTCCTGGTAGGCTCTGAGAATATGTATCAGAGACATCTGTAGCACAGTTAAGTGGAAATAGATCACCATAAAAGGCTTTACGAGCGTCCCTTCTTTATTGAGTTGTAGTTCTTTTTATATTAGGGAAATGAACACTTTTTGTCTATGTCACAAGTTGCAAATATACATATATTTCCTCTAGTTTGTCACTTGTCTTTTGACTCTGCTTATGATGGTATTTACCATGTCAACTTTAATTTTTATGAACCCACATTTATCATAACAGATTTTAAAAACAAAGTTACCTAATGCCAATAGTTATATATTAAAAGATTGGCTGGGCGTGGTGACTCACACCTGTAATCCTAACACTTTGGGAGGCCGAGGTGGGAGGATCACCTGAGGTCAGGAGTTCAAGACCAGCCTGGCCAACATGGTGAAACCCCGTCTCCACTAAAAATACAAAAATTTACCAGGCGTGGTGGCGGTAGCCTGTAATCCCAGCTACTTGGGAGGCTGAGGCAGGAGAATCACTTGAACCCGGGAGGCAGAGGTTGCAGTGAGTGAAGATTGCATCATTGCACTCCAGCCTGGGCAACAAGGCAAAGCTCCATCTCAAAACAAAACAAAAAAAAGATCAAAGTGAACCGAAAGTATGTAGGTATTGACAACCATACTAATAAAGATCTCAACAGTCGACATTTATTAAGTAAACACTTGTGCCAGGCATTATCTCATTGCATCCTCACAACCCCAGGAAATAGATCCTATGATTAATTCTCATTTACAGTTGAGCCTTAGGTTTAGATGGCTTAAGTAACTTGCCTAAAAACACACACAAAGTTGATGGTGTTCAGGACTTCCCAAAATATGGCACCTTGGCGTTTGAGCAAACAGCAGAAGCAGGAAAGTCTCTCTTACCTTCCACAGCCCTTCTTCCCTAAGGCAGATGATAAAACCTACGAAGGCCGTCCTGTGACCTCCTGCTCTTCTCCTCTGAAGCAGGTCATAAGACCCTCATTCGACAGGTACCCTCCCTTTACCCAGAGGAAAGAAATATCCTTATCTGTGAAGATATAGGGCATAGAGAAGAATCCAAACAAACAGGCCTTACTAAGCCTCCCCTCAGTTTATTACCATTAGACCACACCCTTTGTTCTCCAACTATACTTCTCCATGACAAACTTACTTATAAAAATCAAACCTACTTATAAAACCTTTATCAAACCTACTTATAAAAATACACAAGTTACCTCTTCCTTTGGATCTTTATTTCTGAAGGCTCCCATGTCATATAAAGCTTGTATTAAATAAATTTGTAGGCTTTTCTCTTATTAATCTGACTTTTGTTACAGGAGCCTCAGCCATGAACCTAGTGATGGGTGAGAGAAGAAATCTTTCCTCTCCTACCAAATAAAGGTAAAAAACTGAGATTCACACGCAAACAGCCTCACTCTAGAGTCTGCGCCCTCTGACTCCTCCACTCTACTGCCCCTTACTGTGGGTGGCTCCCCTTGAAACACAGCCCCATTAAACAGCCACGGTGAGGAACGCTGACCCAGACAACTCCCAAAGACTGAAATGAGTATGTTCTTTCGGTTGCTGTTCCTATATTCACTGCCACTGCTTTTCCTGGACCTGGTTTAAGAATCGGATGGCTCTAGCTCAGCTGGAAGCATTTTAATTGAATTCTGGATGAAAATAAGCACGAGTCAACTAAAAGACTATATTTAATTTGGTATTTGAATGGGGAAAGAAGAAAAAGCTTAAACTACAAGTTTAAAAAAGAAACTTGGTTGCTCTTTTGAACCTGAACTAAACATGAAAAGCAAAGTGTTGTATTGTTTAGAAAATAACAGACCTAAAAGGAAAAATTTAAGTTGAAAAAGCATCTAGTTAAGGTGTTTGAATCATGTTGAATTTTTTCTCCTGTTGTTTTATAACAATTCCCTTGGGGATTTTGAAACCTAAACCATTTTCTTTCTGAAAACATTTTTCCCTGACACACGCACACACACAGCCCTGTTGTTATGGAAGTCAGTATTTTTTAAAGCCTGCTATAAAGGAACATAACAACGAACAGTACACAAAACTACAAATATTTAATGAGGAAATGGAAATAGGATTAAAACTGCCAATCACTGTGATATAATTAGTAAATAATAAGTACTGACTTGGACGATTTAAAAAAAATTTAAAACCGGGCCGGGCACGGTGACTTATGTCTTTAATTCCAGTACTTTGCAGGGCGGAGATGGGATGATAACTTTAGCCCAGGTGTTCAAGACGAGCCTGGACAACATGGCGAAACCCAGTCTCTACAAAAAAAATACAAAAATTAGCCAGGCGTGATGGTGTGCATCTGTGGTGGGAGGATCACTTGAGCGAGTGGTGGGGGCAGACGTTGCAGTCAGTGAGACCCTGTCTCAAAAAAAAAGAAATGTAAAACCTAAGTAAGTGCAAGTATGACATTTGAAAACTGTTATGCACACAGCTGCTATCCTCTATTGAGTACTCATAATGACAGAGACAGGAGGCAGAGAAATTCTAGGCAGACAGGGGCAGGTCCCCGGCAAAACCCCACCTTCAAGCTGAGAAGCCTGAAACCCGCAGACCAAAGTGAGAACTTCTATTCCTGTTTGCCCACTCTCTCCCAATTGGTTCTTCATAAATCACGTCTTTTTACCAATTGAATGTTGCCTTTTCCAAAACTGCCTACAGCTCACCCCGCCCCCCATCCTGTGCCTATAAAGACCCCAGATTCAGTTGGTAGAGGGAAAGAAGCGGCTTGACTGGAGAGAGGCGACTTGACTTCAGAGGGATGGCTGGACTCTGGAAGAGAGATGGCTGGACTTCCGGGAATAGCCAGCCAGAAACAGGCAGACTTTGGGGTAAGATTACCTGCCCGTCCCGTCCCTTCTCCAGCTCCCACGTCTGCTGAGAGCCATTTCCATCACTTAATAAAATTCTCCGCCTTCAACATCCTTCAAGTGTCTGGGCAACCTCACTCTTCTTGGATTCCGCACAAGAGTTCAGGACCCACTGGGTGCGGGTACCCAGAAAAGGCTGTCACACTGGCCCTTTGCCCTCACTGGCAGAGGGCAGCCACCCCACATGACAAGGCAAGGGTACCACTGAGCTGATCACACACTGCTGTCCACGGACAGTGGGACTAAGAGAGCATTCTAACATGCCCTCTGGGGCTTTGGAGGTCGCTGGCACCCTCACCTGGGCACTGCCACAGGGCCCACACGGAGCCTGCTTCTGCCAGCACCCAAAATGGCCAGCCAGATCCCATACTCACTCGCTCACGTGCTCCCTCCCACCACAAGGGTTGAGCACAGAGAGCCAAATAAATTGGGCCACCCCCATCACAAGTTTGACGAACGGGTCAAGAAAAATCCTGCATCAATAATATTTTTAGAAAATTAAACAAACTTTTCCTATCACCAAGTAAAGACAGAAATGTGGACCTTTGATGAAAGGTTTTTGACCAAAGAATGGCAAGATAAAATCCAACCACCCTGCTGTCCCCTGCTCACATGATCCGTAAAGCCTACCATTTTCAGTTTGTACATGTTTCTTTCCTAGGGAGAACACAGACGGAATTATTGATTTCTGGTAATGTTGTGGTATACACTGAAATAAAACAAATAGCAAGATTTAAGGGCTCACTGTGGTTATTTTTCCTTGCATTCGTTTCAAACCTTCTACTCCTTCCCCACTGCCCTGTGACACGGACATCAAAGACCAGAAATAACTCCAAATTCAACAAGGCTGCCAAAATGAAACCTGCAATCTCAAACAGAGGTGGGGAGGAAGGTGGAGAGGGGCATTCTCTTCTCATATCTGTGACCTCGGGCTACAAAACCGAATGAATGACCAGTCTGCAACAGTACAGTGACAATCTGCTGGGGATCCCTGCTCACTTGGCTTCCCCAAATGAGGCTCACTGTTTTTCTTCAATCTTAGACAAAGCTATGGTTACTCTCTTCCAAGATCCCTCTTAAGAAAATCTACTTCTTGTGCTGGTGGTCTCGGTGAACTATTTGCTGTCTCAATACTACTTGAATAAGAAGAAATTCCATTTTGAAGTTAAAAACGAAAATTCAAAATATTCAAGTCTTATGCTATTTATAATCATTTTTGACATACATGAGATAAACCAACCCTTAGGATGTAATCTGGAGCAACTAAAAGTAAGTGCAGGGGGTTCAATTAATTCAAATATTTAGAAGGATGTACTAGGTCATATTTCTCTCTAGGAAAGGATGCTATTGTTATCATGTATGGCAATCAGACTTTCGAAACTCAAAGCAGAGTGAACAGGAATAGCAAATGCATGCTACTTTGAGGTTTTCCCAGTGTTTTTCTTCCATAGTCTGTTTTACCAACTTCTATTTCTCACAATTATCCCATTTATAGATAAAAGTAACAGTAACAACACTATTTTGTACTTAATAATAATGCTTAACCACCTACCTCCCTACCAGGGATGGTATGAGGATGAATAGAAGACAGGCTGACAAGTACTTTGAGCTCTTTGGGAAGGTACTCCCAGTGTGAAGCCTTGCTGTGGTTAAATAACACCTTTCATCTAAGGATCTAAAAGTGTCTTACAAAGCCCAGCTCATTAACTCCAAAACATTGCTATGATATAAACCAGAGCTGAGCATTATCCCCATTTATATAAGAAACAGGGACAAGCTAGGACCACTAATACTGTGAGAGAAATTTAAGAGTTCCTGGGATGAGGCCTAGGATACAGGCCAGTAGAAGGCCATGTCCACAAGGCACTGTGTATGTGCCTCTCAATTCCATTAACAAATATGTACCAAAGAATGCCAAGTGGGGAAGCAGGTCCATCCTCAGGCTGTGCATATACAAAAAGATAGCAAAGAATGAGAAGCAAATGATGTGAAAAGCTATCATCACAGCCCTTGGAAGATCCCAATTGCGAAACATCAAAACAAATAATGGTATATTTCAGATGCATTCCTCATAAAAGAGGCATCGAGGTACAGGACTAGTATGACTTCAGGGAGTAAACAGAAATATATAAATAACAGACTAAAAATATAATCGATTTTGAAAAAAAAAATCAAGGTTCTTCATGTTACTTACTAATCTCACTTAGAATTAAGATCACTTTAATGGGAGTTAAGTCATCAAAAAGAATTAAGTTCACAAATAAGTTTCACCCTCCAAAAAAATAAATTTTGTTTCAAAGTTATGTTTATTAAAATTCCTCAAACTTAAAAAAAAAGATTCTGAGTTTCTGCCAAATACAATGCATTTGTCTTCTGGGCCACCTGTGAGGAGACCAAATGTGGGAGGTACGAAGAGGCAACAAGGAAATGGAGATCCACCACATCCGGGGTACAAAAAAACCTTCCATCTACTTTAAAAATATTCATATGGGCTGTGCCCAAGTGGATTCTTTCAAAATATCATCACAAAATAATGTAATTGAGCCTGTTTATCCTAAGGTAAGTCATGCTCCTCTACACAGAGACACACATACGTTCACCTAGGTACAAAAAACAGAAATTTCTTTTCTACTAAAGAAAGGGGACAAAAAGTTTCTTGGGGGCAGACTAGACTTTAATGCTTTCCTATTGTGAAAATATGTAATTCAAAATCTAAGCTGTTGGAATCTTAACATATTGTAAGGCTTAAGGGAATGTGATTATGTGGGTCACTTAAACTTGTAGCTGTAACCTGGGCAGCTGTAAGTGTTGTTTTCCTGATTATAGATTAGCCTTTTGCCTCACCTACACTGTTTTGTAAATTGTTGTAAATGAATAAAGGGTGCCAAAGACCCCTTCCCTTTTAACTGTTGCTCTTCATCACAGATTAAACTTCCCTCTTACACTTCTCATACAGAGACTTAAAAGACTATCACGTCGTCTAGGATGGTATGTTAAATACATTCTTTTTTTTTTTTTTGAAACAAGGTCTTACTCTGTCAGCCAGGCTGGAGTGCAGTGGCGTGATCACAGCTCACTGCAGCCTCTGCCTGCCAGGTGCAAGTGATCCTCCCTCCTCAGCCTCCCGAGTAGCTGAGACTGTAGGTGCATGCCACCATGCCTGGCTAATTTTTGCATTTTTTGTAGAGACAGGGTTTTTCCATGTTGCCCAGGCTGGTCTCAAACTCCTGGGCTCAAGTGATCCTCCCACCTCTGCCTCCTAAGGTGCTGGGATTACAGGCGTGAGCCACCATGCCAAGTCCTATACTCTTCAGTTGGAAAGGAAGTGAAAACAAGCTGTACAGAAAAGAAAACAAACTGTAATTAACGAAATTATAGCTCATAAACCAACCTTGTATAGAAAATGTTACAATCCTACTAAATTTCTTTGTTTTCTGCCTATATAAGCAGGACTTTAACTTTTAACTTTAAGCACTGACCTCATTTCTCAGAAGTCCCTCTTTCCCGAATGGCCATTCCCAGCTTTTCACTTGAATAAACTTTTAAAAACTGAGTTCTGATCCTTTCCATTATTGTTGGTCGACATTATCAATGACTACAGACCCACTCCCTCCCCTCAATTTCTCCATCTTTAAACAGGGATGATCCTTTAGAAGGATGTTCTGCAGTTACAGTAAGATAAATTATAAGATGAAATTTTGAGCTCTGATTATTATTGTCACTCACTGACTATAATCTCTAATGCATCACTGCAGGAACCAAAATGCAGAGTATCCTTAAAAGAAAAAAGGAGAAGGTTTATCAGGTACTCTGACAGCTTGCAGTCTCTGCAATCATTATCTGGTCTCATAGGGCTGTAATATTTTTAAAGATCAAAATAGGAACATCTACTTCAGAATAAAAGACAACGAGATTGGCAGGTAGTGACTATCCTAGAGTCATCTCCAAATACAGCCTTAACTCTGCCCAAGATGCCACTTTTAATCTGAAACATCAGACTGCAGTATCAGTGGTGTGAGAGCCAATAATATTATAGTAGCTAATAATAGCCAATAAAAGAGAGGACATAATGCACTTCCAGAAGGCCTGGGCACCTCAGATGCAAGGAACAAGGTCAAGAGCAGTCTGTGGGAGGAGCAATTCTTATCAACATCGTGGCCCCTGTGAGGAGAGCAGCAAAAAGGCTGTCAAGTCAGTAGAACAGCCGTGATTTTTCAACCCATCAGCAGGCCACTCTTGTTTTTGTCTCCATTAAAATAGTACCAAAAGGCTTGCACGTCCCCAGAGCCCAAATCCCCTCTCCACTGACTGAGATGGCATTCCTTGCACAGAATGGAAACAGGAACTTCCCTCACTCATCCTGCTCTCAAATCACCTGCCTGTCTTGCTGCAGTGAGCAAGAGGAATGCTCAAATGAGCATTAGCCTGACCTAAGGATGTGCTGGCAGAAGGCAGACAAACAGAGCCAGGGAGGGAAGGTTTGAAAACTTCCTTCAAATAATCACCCAGGGATGCACTTTGGGAATTTGGCCTGAGGCTCACTGCTGATGTAAGGATTATCAAGTTTAAGACTGCTAGTAAGGCCAAATGACTTATTAGAAGGCAAATTAAAACCGCTATATACAAACAGGATGCCAGGCAGTTCTACTGAGCACCTCAATATTCAAAATGCCAAGGGATTTCCCCCGTCTGCAGTCTTTCAATTTTGAAAAGTAGCAAGAAAAAAAATATGAGTGGGGGTAGGAGGTGGAGGAGAAAAGAGGCTACACTGACACAGCTGGAGAACCCATACCTAATCTCCGCACAGGCTAGGCACACTCTGCCCGTTTCCACATTACCTCGCAGAATTAGCCTCAGAGATGAGAGTTGAAAGTTCAACTTGCTGCATGATTTATTCCCAAGGAAGCCTCGCCACAGGGCATGAATATTACTGCTCTACCAGACAAAACTGCCCCTGGGGCTAATGGCCAGCAGAGACTATTCAAGCCTGTGACCAGCAACCCTAAGGGCAGGCACCCTTTCAGAACTAACCTAGATGATGTTTCTGCAGATAAATTCTCTCCCTTAGAAAAGTGCCTCTTCTTGGCCAGGCCGCCTGTAATCCCAGCACTTTGGGAGGCCGAGACAGGCGGATCACGAGGTCAGGAGATCGAGACCATCCTGACAAACACGGTGAAACCCCGTGTCTACTAAAAATACAAAAATTAGCCAGGCGCAGTGACGGGCGCCTGTAGTCCCAGCTACACGGGAGGCTGAGGCAGGAGAATGGCGTGAACCTGGGAGGCGGAGCTTGCAGTGAGTGGAGATCGCACCACTGCACTCCAGCCTGGGCGACAGAGCGAGACTCCGTCTCAAAAAAAAAAGAAAGAAAAAAGAAAAATGCCTCTTCTTATTGCTCTTATTTCTGGTGTGGTCATCTTCCCTCGGGTATTATTCATAATGGTCCCTCAAACAAATGCAACAGAAGATAAATGTTTGGTCTCCATATCACACAGTAGAAAGGAAGAGCAAGTCAGCAGAAATGAATCCTTAGAGGGGAATACATAGGGGACAGCAACAGGGTTTCTTTCTGGTCCCTGGCTTTTGGGAGGCTGGGCACAAAGGGACTGACTATAGTGCCAAGGCAACAGATTCAGGAGCAGCATGGAGGAAACCAGTCACCCGTCTCAGCCCATCTCCACTTCAACTTCTCAACCAACAAGGCAGCATCCAGAAGTTAAAGAGCAAATCATGCTGGGTGCAGCGGCTCATGCCTGTAATCCTAGTACTTTGGGAGGCCAAGGCGAGTGGATCATGAGGTCAGGAGTTCGAGACCAGCCTAACCAACATGGTGAAACCCCATCTCTACTAAAAATACAAAAATTAGCCGGGCATGGAGGCACGTGCCTGTAATCCCAGCTACTCAGGAGGCTGAGGCAGGAGAATCGCTTGAACCGGGGAGGTGGAGGTTGCAGTGAGCTGAGATCACACCATTGCACTGCAGCCTGGGCAACAGAGTGAGACTCCATCTCAAAAAAAGCAAATCACACATCCCTAGGCAACATCAGACAATGCAAAGAGTACACATACATATAAATAACAGCAGTCCAAATAATGGCTGGTCTTGGAATGGCTCCCCAGAAGAGGGGAGAGAGGCTGCCACATGTTATCAACTAAGTTATTTTCAACTAAGTTACCTCATTAGACTGGAAGACATGAAATACTGCATCCTCTGTCAGAACCAAAGGAAACACGCCTTGAGTAGCATCACTGTAACTTTACAGACTACAACACACACTTTTCTATAACCTAATTCAGATGGCCCTCCTTGCCCTCTGCAAAGGTGTGGGCTAGATGTCAAACAAGCAAAATGCCTTGGAAGAGAGAGAGGGTTGTCTCCACGCATGTCACAGTGATAAGGCCACTACAATTTAAGAAACTGCTATCAGGCCAGGCATGGTGGCTCATGCCTGTAATCCCAGCACTTTGGGGGGCCAAGGTGGGTGGATAATTTGAGCCCAGGAGTTTGAGACCAGCCTGGGCAACATGGCAAGACATCTCTACAAAAAAATACAAAAACCAGTTGGGTGTGGCAGCACACACTTCTAGTCCCATCTACTCAGGAGGCTGAAGTGGGAGGGTCACTTGAGCCTGGGATATTGAGGCTGCAGTGAGGCAAGATGACACCACTGCACTCCGGCCTTGGGTGACAGAGCAAGACCCTGTCTCCGGGAAAAAAAAAGAAAAAAAAAAAAAATCACAGTTTTAACCTACAATTGAGAGAATAAACTCTCAATTGGATTTCCGGTTGATTTATATCGTTTTCTTACTTTTAATTTGTAATAATAATGTTCATATTTGAGTATTAATTCTAAAACTGTTTCATCCCTGGGATATGGGGGAAGAGAGCATCTTTTTTTTTTTTTTTTTTGAGATGGAGTCTGTCTCTGTAGCCCAGGCTGGAGTGCAATGGTGCAATCTCAGCTCACTGCAAACTCCACCTCCTGGGTTCACACCATTCTCCTGCCTCAGTCTCCTGAGTAGCTGGGACTACAGGTGCCCACCACCACGCCCAGCTAATTTTTTTGTATTTTTAGTAGAGACGGGGTTTCACCGTGTTAGCAAGGATGGTCTCCATCTCCTGACCTCGTGATCCGCCCGCCTCGGCCTCCCAAAGTGCTGGGATTACAGAACATAGTTTCATTTGGTCTGGTCTCTAACAAAGGGCTGCTTCAAAGAAGACAGTGCCCTGTCACCATCTCTGCGTTCAGATTTATATTCTGCTACTGGTTTGTTTATACTGTAGCTAAAAACACACAATGCAGAATACATGTACAATGGAATAATATTCAGCCTCAATAAGGAATGAAATCCTGACACATGCTACAACATAGGTGAACCTTGAAAACATTATGCTGAGTGAAACAAACTGGACACAAAAGGACAAATGTACAATTCCACTTACATGAGGTACCTAGAGTAGTCAAATTCATAGAGACAGAAACTAGAGTGGTGGTTACCAAGGGGAAGGGGAAATGGGGAGTTGTTGTTCATTAAAATGAGTTTTAATTTGGAATGATGAAAAAGTTCTGGAGATGGACAGTGATGATGGTTGCACAACAATGTGAATGTACTTAATGCCACTGAATTGTACACTTAAAAATGGTTAAAATAGCCAATCTTATGTATATTTTACCACAATTTTAAAAAACAATGGCCAGGCGCAGTGGCTTACACCTGTAAGCACAGCACTTTGGGAGGCTGAGATGGATGGATCACTTGAGGTCAGGAGTTTGAGAGTAGCCTGGCCAACATGAAACCCCATCTCTACTAAAAACACAAAAATTTCCTGCGCATGGTGGCATGCACCTGTATCCCAGCTACTCAGGAGGCTAAAGCATGAGAATCGCTTGAACGCAAGTAGTGGAGGTTGCAGTGAGCTGAGATCCTCCACTACACTCCAGCCTGGGAAACAGAGCCAGATTCTGTCTCAAAAAAAAAAAAAAACAACATACAATTCATTTCATCAGTGAACTACATCCAAAATAATATGAACAGCCTAGAAATGAACACATAAAAGAGATGAGTATTTTCTATAAGAAGAGACATCCCATTCAAAGAGTTCATAAGAATGACATCACAGGAACCACAGACAATTGAATATTTATTCCCCCTCCCTCAAATGCAACAAGCAAGCATGTAGCTTAGTGTTTTATATTTAGTAGGTATTCAATAAACATTACCAAATATTTATTTTCATTCTGATAAGAACAAGAGATGATTTTAAGAAAGGCAATGCTGACCTCTTAATCTTTTTCTATTTTCCCTGCCTTTGCCAAACCATGGCCTATTTCTTGTTACTGTGCTGGCTGGGCCCTTTCAAAACCCTGCATCATTTCCCGACTGAGCCAAAACAACACATGGAAGTATTCCAGTTCCACTGCAAAGAGGAATAACCTGTGAACATGAATTCAAAAGACAGCAAAATACATCATGTAGAAACAGATAGCCACAGACCAGGGAAGGTGCATCTTCCCAGAATAAATGCTGGCTTCTGCCAAAAATCAGCCAATTTCTTGTTTTTCAGTTCCATGTTAACAATGGTTTCACCTCACTGACAGCCATATCTTCGGATGCTCTCATTAGACTTCACTGTTCAGGCAAAGTAACACATAAAACACATTTAAAAATTCCGAGGAAAAGTTTTGATGAAACACAGTTTAGATTTGAATTTTCCTTTCCCTCACCCCCTAAACAGACTGAAATAAGAAGCTACAACACCAAACTGAAGCATTTCAAACTGTACTTTTTCCTTATATATCTGATGCTCTAAGGAACTGCCCAATCACCTGTCAGAAGTCTTTCAGATCCTTTAAAACATGGTCTATTGTTTTTCTATTGCTGGCAAAATATGAAAAGCCCCTAATAATCTTCTGCAATCTCCTATTTTTATGAGTTTCATTTTTCACCATCAAAGAAGGGAGGCAGAGCCCTATCTTATCACTAACAAAGCACCATATTCTAGCAAGATGTCTCATCACAATCTCCTTCCTAAGCTTTCACATTTTTCTGACATTCATGTTAATTGTAAAATTAGCACCATTTACTTGCAAGTTCAGTGCACTTTATTTTTCATTCAATATTTTTTATTAATAGCTTCTGTAATAAGGCATAAATGAAGCTGCAAACAAAATCACTGTCCATGTTTCAAGTTAATTAGTGCATACCACAGAGAAGCACACAATTAGTTTTGGATGTATTTTGAAATAAAAGAAAGTTAAATGTAAATTTAAGCTAATTATTATCTTTATCAGCTGAGTGTTGCTATGTGTAGTAATAAAGTTGCAATCAAATTTAATTGAGAAATGAACTTGGAAGATTGTGAGTATGAGCTATAGGTATATTCAGTTTGTGGCTCTCTTTTCTTGAGTTGAGTAACCTCATTTTAAAAAAGAAATAAACGGACGGGCGCGGTGGCTCAAGCCTGTAATCCCAGCACTTTGGGAGGCCGAGGCGGGCGGATCGTGAGGTCAGGAGATTGAGACCATCCTCACGAACATGGTGAAACCCCGTCTCTACTATAAATACAAAAAATTAGCTGGGCGTGGTGGCTGGCACCTGTAGTCCCAGCTACTTGGGAGGCTGAGGCAGGAGAATGGTGTGAACCCGGGAGGCGGAGCTTGCAGTGAGCAGGGATCGCACCACTGCACTCCAGCCTGGGCCACAGAGTGAGACTCCGTCTCAAAAAAAAAAAATACACATTTGCTAGAAATGAAAATAAACAGAAATTCAATGGGATTGACTGTTATTAACTAAATCTTTATGACATAATTAGTTTATCTTGAAGGCCTATTAAATAAGTGCATCATATTTAATCATAAAGCAAAATTGTGTTGGATGAAATAAAAGAAAAACTAAACTCTAACCTCTAAGACAGGAGTCAGCAAATTTTTTTCTTTAAAAGGCCAGGAGGCCACATGGATTCTACCACAACTACTCAACTGTGCCAAATGGTGTGTAAATAAATGAGCTGAGCTGTGTTTCAATAAAGTTTTACTTATTTGGATTTCACATAATTTTCACATCATGAAATATTACAGTATTCTTCTTTTGATGTTTTTTTTTTTTTTTTTTTTTTGAGGCAGAGTCTCGCTCTGTCGCCCGGACTGGAGTGCAGTGGCCGGATCTCAGCTCACTGCAAGCTCTGCCTCCCAGGTTTATGCCATTCTCCTGCCTCAGCCTCCGGAGTAGCTGGGACTACAGGCGCCCGCCACCTTGCCCGGCTAGTTTTTGTATTTTTAGTAGAGACGGGGTTTCACCGTGTTAGCCAGGATGGTCTCGATCTCCTGACCTCGTGATCCGCCCGTCTCGGCCTCCCAAAGTGCTGGGATTACAGGCTTGAGCCACCGCGCCCGGCCCTGTTGTTTTTTCAATCATTAAAAAATGTAAAAACTAATCTTGGTTTGAGGGCCATAAAAAAAACAGGTGGTGGGCCACGTTTGGCCTTCAAACAGCAGTTTGCCAAGTCCTGCTTTAAGAGTTTATTATATGAAGTACAAGGCAAAAAATATCCCCTCTGGCAAATCCAGTGTTCTATTGATGCATAAGAAAAAATCTTTTTCTCCTCTCCTTCCAAAATCTGATGTCTGTAGAAAACAGTTCCAAAAAAGTTTCCTGAGTGCCTGCCAAGTGCAAGACACACTGCTAAGCACTGAGAGGCACCTAAGAGGTCTCTGAACAATCAAAGTAGGGAGAGGCGGGGCGCTGAGAGAGGAGACAGCTCCATTGATTTGGACGGCTCTTACCATTAAGGAAGAGGTAATATCTGTATTGGACTTTGAAGAACAAGTATCATTTGAATACACGAAGACTGAAGTAAAAGAAAAACACAGAGATAAGGACAAAACCTTAGGGAGCAGACATATTATGGAGTGACTGTTTTAAAAAGCAGCTCCAGAGTCAGGAAGAAAACCAGGAGCGCCAATTGCCCCTGAAGCCAAGAGAAGAAAGCATTTGAAGGAGAAAAGGGCTTAACACTTTCCATGCAGATACTGGGGAAAAAGTAAAAGTAGATCAAGGCACTGAACAAACAGGGGCTATCAATGACTTTTTACAGTGCTATTTTGGTATAATGATAGAGGTGACAGACAGGTTGGGGAGAATAAATAGGGACTAGTCTGAAAGGGACGGTGGTAGGAAGAATGGCTTTATAGTGCTTACTCAGACTAGAGAAATGGGTTATCCTTTCTTAAAACGAAAAACACTCCCATGAAAGATGCAGCTACCTTCTTAGTAAATTGCTCTAATATGAAACACTGTAATCAGAAAGTTGTTCTTTATACCAATTAAATTCTTACGCTCTTTGAAGTCAAATGGCCCAATTTATGTGGTAAGATCAACAGTTAATAAAAGGTTCATCTATTGTAAACATTGCAAAAAGACACAGCCAAGAATCAACAAACTTTTCTGGAAGGTGCTATATAAACACACACCCACCTCAAATGGTTAAGTGTCCTACTAAGCTCCTAAGTGCATGTCTGTCTGTCCTTCTTTCTTTATAAAACTTTTTATTTCAACATAGTTTTAGACTTATAGAAATGTAATAAGAATAGTAAAAGGAATCCTGAATACTTTTATTCTTCCTTCTTTTTTAATAACCTACTTTTTTTTATTTAATTTAATTTAATTTTATTTTTTTATTATACTTTAAGTTCTAGGGTACATGTGCATAACGTGCAGGTTTGTTACATATGTATAC
>NC_045442.1:68378051-68405213 GCF_002776525.5 Piliocolobus tephrosceles
ATTTCACTGAGCAGTGGTTTGTAGTTCTCCTTGAA
Source organism: Piliocolobus tephrosceles (assembly GCF_002776525.5). Taxonomy (NCBI): domain Eukaryota; kingdom Metazoa; phylum Chordata; class Mammalia; order Primates; family Cercopithecidae; genus Piliocolobus; species Piliocolobus tephrosceles. The sequence continues at coordinate 68,378,087 of NC_045442.1, forward strand.
GAGGTCCTTTACATCCCTTGTAAGTTGGATTCCTAGGTATTTTATTCTCTTTGAAGCAATTGTGAATGGAAGTTCATTCCTGATTTGGCTCTCTGCTTGTCTCTTACTGGTGTATAAGAATGCTTGTGATTTTTGCACATTAATTTTGTATCCTGAAACTTTGCTGAAGTTGCTTATCAGCTCAAGGAGATTTTGGGCTGAGACGATGGGGTTTTCTAAATATACAATCATGTCATCTGCAAACAGGGACAATTTGACTTCTTCTTTTCCTAACTGAATACCCTTGATTTCTTTCTCTTGCCTGATTGCCCTAGCCAGAACTTCCAACACTATGTTGAATAGGAGTGGTGAGAGAGGGCATCCCTGTCTTGTGCCACTTTTCAAAGGGAATTTTTCCAGTTTTTGCCCATTCAGTATGATATTAGCTGTGGGTTTGTCATAAATAGCTCTTATTATTTTGAAGTACGTTCCATCAATACCGAATTTATTGAGTGTTTTTAGCATGAAGGGCTGTTGAATTTTGTCAAAAGCCTTTTCTGCATCTATTGAGATAATCATGTGGTTCTTGTCTTTGGTTCTGTTTATATGCTGGATTACATTTATTGATTTGCGAATGTTGAACCAGCCTTGCATCCCAGGGATGAAGCCCACTTGATCATGGTGGACAAGCTTTTTGATGTGCTGCTGAATCCGGTTTGCCAGTATTTTATTGAGGATTTTTGCATCGATGTTCATCAGGGAGATTGGTCTAAAATTCTCTTTTTTTGTTGTGTCTCTGCCAGGCTTTGGTATCAGGATGATGTTGGCCTCATAAAATGAGTTAGGGAGGATTCCCTCTTTTTCTATTGATTGGAATAGTTTCAGAAGGAATGGTACCAGCTCCTCCTTGTACCTCTGGTAGAATTCAGCTGTGAATCCATCTGGTCCTGGACTTTTTTTGGTGGGTAGGCTATTAATTGTTGCCTCAATTTCGGAGCCTGCTATTGGTCTATTCAGGGATTCAACTTCTTCCTGGTTTAGTCTTGGGAGAGTGTAAGTGTCCAGGAAATTATTCATTTCTTCTAGATTTTCTAGTTGATTTGCGTAGAGGTGTTTATAGTATTCTCTGATGGTAGTTTGTATTTCTGTGGGGTCGGTGGTGATATCCCCTTTATCATTTTTTATTGCGTCTATTTGATTCCTCTCTCTTTTCTTCTTTATTAGTCTTGCTAGCGGTCTGTCAATTTTGTTGATCTTTTCAAAAAACCAACTCCTGGATTCATTGATTTTTTGGAGGGTTTTTTATGTCTCTATCTCCTTCAGCTCTGCTCTGATCTTAGTTATTTCTTGCCTTCTGCTAGCTTTTGAGTGTGTTTGCTCTTGCCTCTCTAGTTCTTTTAATTGTGATGTTAGAGTGTCAATTTTAGATCTTTCCTGCTTTCTCTTGTGGGCATTGAGTGCTATAAATTTCCCTCTACACACTGCTTTAAATGTGTCCCAGAGATTCTGGTATGTTGTATCTTTGTTCTCATTGGTTTCAAAGAATATCTTTATTTCTGCTTTCACTTCGTTATGTACCCAGTAGTCATTCAGGAGCAGGTTGTTCAGTTTCCATGTAGTTGAGCGGTTTTGATTGAGTTTCTTAGTCCTGAGTTCTAGTTTGATTGCACTGTGGTCTGAGAGACAGTTTGTTTTAATTTCTGTTCTTTTACATTTGCTGAGGAGTGCTTTACTTCCAATTATGTGGTCAATTTTGGAATAAGTGTGATGTGGTGCTGAGAAGAATGTATATTCTGTTGATTTGGGATGGAGAGTTCGATAGATGTCTATTAGGTCCGCTTGGTGCAGAGATGAGTTCAATTCCTGGATATCCTTGTTAACTTTCTGTCTCGTTGATCTGTCTAATGTTGACAGTGGAGTGTTGAAGTCTCCCATTATTATTGTATGGGAGTCTAAGTCTCTTTGTAAGTCTCTAAGGACTTGCTTTATGAATCTGGGTGCTCCTGTATTGGGTGCATATATATTTAGGATAGTTAGCTCTTCCTGTTGAATTGATCCCTTTACCATTATGTAATGGCCCTGTCTCTTTTGATCTTTGATAGTTTAAAGTCTGTTTTACCAGAGACTAGGATTGCAACCCCTGCTTTCTTTTGTTCTCCATTTGCTTGGTAGATCTTCCTCCATCCCTTTATTTTGAGCCTATGTATGTTTCTGCATGTGAGATGGGTCTCCTGGATACAGCAGACTGATGGGTCTTGACTCTTTATCCAGTTTGCCAGTCTGTGTCTTTTAATTGGAGCATTTAGTCCATTAACATTTAAGGTTAATATTGTTATGTGTGAACTTGATCCTGCCATTATGATATTAACTGGTTATTTTGCTCATTAGTTGATGCAGTTTCCTCCTAGCCTCGATGGTCTTTACATTTTGGCATGTTTTTGCAATGGCTGGTACCGGTTGTTCCTTTCCATGTTTAGGGCTTCCTTCAGGGTCTCTTGTAAGGCAGGCCTGGTGGTGACAAAATCTCTAAGCATTTGCTTATCTGTAAAGGATTTTATTTCTCCTTCACTTATGAAACTTAATTTGGCTGGATATGAAATTCTGGGTTTAAAATTCTTTTAAGAACGTTGAATATTAGCCCCCACTCTCTTCTGGCTTGTAGAGTTTCTGCCAAGAGATCTGCTGTTAGTCTGATGGGCTTCCCTTTGTGGGTAACCCGACCTTTCTCTCTGGCTGCCCTTAAGATTTTTTCCTTCATTTCAACTTTGGTGAATCTGGCAATTATGTGTCTTGGAGTTGCTCTTCTGGAGGAGTATCTTTGTGGCATTCTCTGTATTTCCTGAATTTGAATGTTGGCCTGCCCTACTAGGTTGGAGAAGTTCTCCTGGATGATATCTTGAAGAGTGTTTTCCAACTCGTTTCCATTCTCCCCCTCACTTTCAGGCACCCCAATCAGACGTAGATTTGGTCTTTTTACATAATCCCATACTTCTTGCAGGCTTTGTTCATTTCTTTTTCTTCTTTTTTCTTTTGGTTTCTCTTCTCGCTTCATTTCATTCATTTGATCCTCAATCGCTGATACTCTTTCTTCCAGTTGATCGAGTCGGTTACTGAAGCTTGTGCATTTGTCACGTATTTCTCGTGTCATGGTTTTCATCTCTGTCATTTCGTTTATGACCTTCTCTGCATTAATTAGTCTAGCTGTCAATTCTTCCACTCTTTTTTCAAGATTTTTAGTTTCTTTGCACTGGGTGCGTAATTCCTCCTTTAGCTCTGAGAAGTTTGATGGACTGAAGCCTTCTTCTCTCATTTCGTCAAAGTCATTCTCTGACCAGCTTTGATCCGTTGCTGGCAATGAGCTGCGCTCCTTTGCAGGGGGGAGATGCGCTCTTATTTTTTGAATTTCCAGATTTTCTGCCCTGCTTCTTCCCCATCTTCGTGGTTTTATCTGCCTCTGGTCTTTGATGATGGTGACGTACTGATGGGGTTTTGGTATAGGTGTTCTTCCTGTTTGATAGTTTTCCTTCTAATAGTCAGGACCTTCAGCTGTAGGTCTGTTGGAGATTGCTTGAGGTCCACTCCAGACCCTGTTTGCCTGGGTATCAGCAGCAGAGGTTGCAGAAGATAGAATATTGCTGAACAGCGAGTGTACCTGTCTGATTCTTACTTTGGAAGCTTCCTCTCAGGGGTGTACTCCACCCTGTGAGGTGTGGGGTGTCAGACTTCCCCTAGTGGGGGATGTCTCCCAGTTAGGCTGCTCAGGGGTCAGGGACCCACTTGAGCAGGCAGTCTGTCCGCTCTCAGATCTCAACCTCCATGTTGGGAGATCCACTGCTCTCTTCAAAGCTGTCAGACAGAGTCGTTCGCGTCTGCACAGGCCTCTGCTGCTTCCCCTGTTATTTTTTAGCTGTGCCCTGTCCCCAGAGGCGGAGTCTACAGAGACAGGCAGGTTTCCTTGAGCTGCTGTGAGCTCCACCCAGTTCGAGCTTCCCTGCGGCTTTGTTTACCTACTTAAGCCTCAGCAATGGCGGGCGCCCCTCCCCCAGCCTCACTGCTGCCTTGCGGTTAGATCCCCGCAGACTGCTGTGTTAGCAAGAAGGGGGGCTCCGTGGGCGTGGGACCCTCCCGGCCAGGTGTGGGGTATATTCTCCTGGTGTGCCGGTGTGCTTAGAGCGCAGTATTGGGGTGGGAGTTACCCGATTTTCCAGGTGTTGTGTGTCTCAGTTCCCCTGGCTAGGAAAAGGGATTCCCTTCCCCCTTGCGCTTCCCAGGTGAGGCGATGCCTCGCCCTGCTTCAGCTCTCGCTGGTCGGGCTGCAGCAGCTGACCAGCACCGATTGTCCGGCACTCCCTAGTGAGATGACCCCAGTACCTCAGTTGAAAATGCAGAAATCACCGGTCTTCTGTGTCGCTGGCACTGGGAGTTGGAGACTGGAGCTGTTCCTATTCGGCCATCTTGCTCTGCCCCAATAACCTACTTTAAGAAATGCATTCTTTGGCTGAATTTCCTGCTTTTTGTTCTTTGTAATGTAGATATTGCCATTAAATTTTGGCCATCAGTTTAAATACTGTTAGGACTCAAGTAGTTTAGTTAATGTTGTCCATGATTCAGCCACAAGTTGTAAGAAAGCAAAGTACAATATAAGCTCACTTAACAGAGTTCCTGTTTAAAATTCATCGGGCTTCTTTAATCTTTAGATTGATGTTTTTCACCAACTATGCCCCATTCTCTCCTTCTGAGGTTCCAATTAAATATATGTTAGATCTTCTCACTTACTATCCTGAATGTCTTGTTCTCTTTCTGTAATTTTTATCTTTGTCTATGCATCATTCTAGATAATTTCTCCTGATGTTCTGGTTCACTATTTCCCACTTCAGCTATGTCTAATTTGCTGCTAAACCCATACACTGAGCTCTTTATTTCAGTTATTGCCTTTTATAGTTCTAGCATTTCTATTTGGTTCTTTTTCAGAACTGTTACATTGGTTTTTCTTTTTAATAGTTCCCAATTCTCTAATAAAAATTTCAAGCTTGCTAGCCAGACACAGTGGCTCATGCCTATAATCCTAGCACTTGGGAGGCCAAGGAAGGAGGATCACTTAAGCCCAGAAGTTCGAAACCAGTCTGGGCAACATAGTTAAGACCCCATCTCCATATTTTAAATTTTTTATTTTCTGAGATGGAGTCTCACTCTGTTGCCCAGGCTGGAGTGCAGTGGCGTGATCTCAGGTCACTGCAACCTCCACCTCCCAGTTTCAAGCGATTCTCCTGCCTCAGCCTCCCAAAGCGCTGGGATTACAGGCGTGAGCCACCATGCTTGGCTTTTTAAATTTTAAGAATTAAAAAACGAATTTAAGCTTGGCTTTGATTTCTTCGAACACAGTAAGCATAGTTGTTTTTAGTACAAGTCTGATAACTCTAGTATGTCATATATTTATGAGTTTTATAAGTCTGTTTGCTTATTGTGACTGGTTTCCTCTTATGTCTAATCACCTTTGAATGTGTACTGGTCACTTTTGGAGAAAAAGTTCCCTGGAGGAATATTTTTAGACAGAGGATGATGGTACCTTCTTCCAGAGATTTCTGTTTGCTACTGCCATATGCCTGGGAGCACTACCAGTTCAGAGCCTCTCTCATCCAAATTCAAGACCTTAGGGACTACTTCCTTCTTTTAGAACCCTGATAGTTAATTTTTGCACTGATTGAGAACCCTCTTTGTCATATTTTCCCCTCATATTTTCTCTTTGCCATTTGCCAGAGATTTCCTTGACTCTTTCTTCCAATCTTTGATTGAATATATGTATATGTGAGTGCATATATGTAATCTCCAAGGACTCTCTCATTCTCTAACTGATCCTTTTAAATAACATTTTTACTTTCCAAATGATTCTTCAGAAAGTTGTATATCTGTTTCACTAACAATTATCTACTTCACATGATTGTCAAGAATAATGTAATTGCTTTCAATGCTATATGTAAACGCTATTATAAAATATTAGTATGGCCAACTGAACTGCAGTTTGTGTATTAGCATTAAAAGCCTGGAGAAGAAGTGACATCTGCTAGTGATTTTACTTAAACAATATTAAAATGTCCAGTCATAGAAATATAACTAAGTAAAAAAGGCACAAGAGCCATGGCGAAAATCAAGGGACAATAACTTTATCCTAAATTCCATTTGCTGTTACATATTCTGCTATAATAGTGCAATGGGACATTCAGCAATAGACAATCAAGGAAAGACTTTCTGAGAAATTTGAGTTTTGAGAAAAAAAAACTAAAGACCCAAGTGACAAAGAAATAATTTTCAAAAACGGTACATAATATGGCTGAATATTGAACTGAATAATAAAACTGGATAATAAAAAGACACAATGTTTTCTTCCTCTAATGAAATAATATACTTTCTGGCTGGGCATGGTGGCTCACGCCTATAATCCCAACATTTTGGGAGGCCAAGGCGGGTGGATTACCTGAGGTCAGGAGTTCGAGACCAGCCTGACCAACATGGTGAAACCCCGTCTCTACTAAAAATACAAAATTAGCCGGTCATGGTGGTGCACGACTGTAGTCCCAGCTACTCGGGATGCTGAGGCAGAAGAATTGCTTAAACCTCCAGAGGCTGCAGTGGGCCAAGATCGCACCATTGCACTCCAGCCTGGGCAACAAGAGCAAAACTCTGTCTCAAAAAAAAAAAAAAGAAAAGAAAAAGAAAGAAATAATATATTTCCTAAATGCTAGTCTTCCTTTGCAAGCATTAATATCTTTTTTAAAAAGCTACAAGACTTCTAGTTTACAGTCTAGCATGAAGGAGTTTGGAAGTCGCCACTCCATCCTAACAAGTGAAAAGCTGAACAAACTAAAACCTTGACAACTCTTCGTAGGTCTGTCAGAGAGGTGAGGTTGGGGACAAATTGCTGCCCCCAAAACTGGAGATACACACAGGTAGATACAGAGAATCACAATGGAGCAGAAACCCACAGGAGAAACATCCAGAGAGTGGAGAAACCTAACTGTAATTGACAAACTGCTACAAGCTGTGTGGACAAGTCTAAAAGTTAGAAATTCCAGGGAACCAACTCACCAAAAGTTTTTGTAGTTTTACCTCCAGGTGCTCTACTTGGCCTCCTGCTTCCAGCAGGGAGAGGAATAAAAGAACCATTCTGAAATACACCAGACTACTTCGTTCCTAACAAAGCCTGCCCTCAGGAGAAACTATTTTACCAGAGCCTAACCTGCTGGGGTTTTATGAAAGCTTAACATACCTAGGGGAAGGATGACACCCAGCTCCAGCCCCCTCTAGCCATCCACAATGGGGAAGAGAAATATCCAGCCCTAGTGGGTACTAACCTTCCATGTGCAGGAACCCCACCTCAGCTCCCTCCAGCCTCCCACATAGGGGCCCCTCTAACCATCCTGTCCCACCTAACGAGGGTGATGAGAAGCATAGGTGATATTCACAGTCCAGTGGCACAAGCTCACCAAAAGACTAAGACCTAATCACAGAATTACAGAACACTTCCCCTCCCTCCAACCTCACCATCAAACCACAAAAGGCCTTTTTACAGGAGTCCCTTTCACCAAGTACATCATGTTCAGATTCAACAAAAAATTACAAGACATAGTAAAGGGCAAAAAAACACAATTTGAAGACACAGGGCAAACATCAGAACCAGAGTCAGAAATGGCAGGGATGTTGGAATTATCAGACCAGGAACAACTATGATTAATATGCTAAGAACTCCAATGGATAAAGGAGACAACATGCAAGGACAGATGGATAATGTAGGCAGAGAGATGGAAATTCTAAGAAAGAATCAAAGAGAAATGCTAGTGATTAAAAGTACTGTAACAACTGGGCACAGTAGTTCACGCCTGTAATCCCAGCACTTTGGAAGGCCGAGGCAGGTGGATCACCTGAGGTCAGGAGTTCAACACCGGCCTGGCCAATGTGGTGAAACCCCATCTCTACAAAAATACAGAAATTAGCCAGATATGATTGCGGGTTCCTGTAATCCCAGCTACTCGGGAGGCTGAGGCGGGAGAATCGCCTGAACCCAGGAGGTGGAGGTTGCAGTGAGCCGAGATTGTGCCACTGCACTCCAGCCTGGGCGACAGAGTGAGACTCCATCTCAAAATAAATAAATAAGTAAATAAATAAATAATACAAATCTGTAACAAAACTAAAGAATGTCTTTGATGGGCTCACTAGCAGACTGGACATGGCTGAGAGAGAATCTCTGAGCTTGAGGATATGATAATAGAAACTTCCCAAACTGAAAAGCAGAGAACAAAGACTGAAAAAACACAACAGAATATCCAAGAACTGCAGTACAACTGCAAAAGATATAAGGTATACACGATGCAAATACCAGAAGAAGAAGAAAAAAGGAATGGAAACAATATTTGAAGGAATAAAGACTGAGAATTTTCCCAAATTAATGTTAGATTCCAAACCACAGATCTAGGAAACTCAGAGAATACCAAGCAGAATAAATGCCAAAAAAAAAAAAAACTGTACCTAGGCATATCATAGTCACACTTCTGAAAACCAAAGATAAAGAAAAAATTATGAAAGGAGCCAAAGGGAAAAAACAAATACCTTTCCTACATAAAAGCAAAGATAAGAATTACATTTGACTTTTCCTCAGAAACCACGCAATCAAGAAGAGAGTGGAGTGAAATACTGTTGAGAGAAAGAAACTCCATCAACCCAGAATTCTGAACCCTGTGAAATTATCCTTCAAAAAATGAGGGAGAAGCAAGTATAAGCGATACGCTAAGAAAGGAGAGAAAAAGAAATTATATATAATGCTCAACTAAAACAAAAAAGGCAGAAAAAGGGTGGGAGGCAAAACTAGAAACAAAGAACAAGGGCAATAAGTAGAAAACAGTAACATATATAATAAACACTAATCCAACTATATTAATCAATAATCACTTTAAACATCAATGGTCTAAATACACCAATTAAGAGAGAGAGAATGTTAGATTTAAAAACAAAAAAAAGCACCCAAACAATATATTGTCTACAAGAGACCGACTTTTTATTTATTTCTTTATTTAGAGATAGGGTCTCACTCTGTCACCCAGGCTGGAGTGCAATAGTGCAGTCATAGCTCACTGTAGCCTCAACCTCCCAGGCACAATGATCCTCTCACCTCAGCCTCCAAAGTAGCTGGGACTAAAGGCATGCACCACCATGCCCAGCTAATTTTTAAAATTTTTTGTAGAGACAGAGTCCCACTGTGTTGCTTATGCTGGTCTTAAACTCCTGGGCTCAAGTGATCCTCCCACCTGGGCCTCCCAAAGTGCTGGGACTATAGGCATGAGCCATTGTACACAGCCAAGAGACTCGATTTAAATATAAAGACACACAGAGATTAAAAATAAAGGGATGTCCCAGCATAGATAGGTTCTTTAAAAAAAAAAAAAAAAGAAAGAAAAGAAAAGAAAAAGTAAATAAAGGGATGAAGAAAGATATGCTATTCTAACACTAACTGAAAGTTGAGTAGCTATATTAATTTCAGATGGAGCAAACTTTAGAGCAAGGAAAGTTATTATGAATAAAAGGGAGCAATACATAATGATAAAAAGATCAACTGTTCAAGAAGACCTAACAATCCTTAACACATATGTGCCTAAAAACAGTGTCAAAATACATGAGGCAAAAGTTGACAGAAGCAAGAAGAAACAATGAACTCACTATTATAGTTGGAGACTTTAACCCCCATATATCAGAAATGGACGGATCCAGAAGGCATAAAACCAGTGAGGATATAGTGGAACTCAACAGCACTACCAACTGACTGGATATAATTGACATCTATAGAATATTTCATCCAACAGCAGATTACATGTTCTTCTCAGGCTCACAGGAAACACTGACTAAGATCACATTCTGGGCCACAAAATACTGGTGTAATAAGTTTAAAAGAATAGAATCACACAGTGTCTGCTCTCAGGCCACAATGAAATTAAACTTGAAAGTAATAACAAAGATAGCAGGAAAATCCCAAAATAGGTGGAAATTAAACCACACACTTCAGCCAGGTGCAGTGGCTCACGTCTGTAATCCCAGCACTTTGGAAGGCCAAGGTGGGCGAATCACAAGGTCAGGAGTTTGAGACCATCCTGATGGGGTGAAACTCCATCTCTACTAAAAATACAAAAATTAGCTGGGTATGGTGGCACACGCTTGTAATCCCAGCTACTTGGAAGGCTATTCCATGAGAATTGCTTGAACCTAGCGGGGTGGAGGTTGCAGTGAGCAAAAATCATGCCACTACACTCCAGCCAGGGCGATAGAACCAGACTCAGTCTCCAAAAAAAAAACACACACACACACACACACACACACTTCTTACCAACACATGGGTCAAAAAGACCTTAGCTACCACACCCTTAGCTGGTTTCTCTCAGCTGTGTGTGGTAGCTCACTCCTATAATCCCAACATTGTGTAAGGCTGAGATGGGGGGATTGCTTGAACCCAGGAGTTAAGAGAACAGCCTGGATAACATAGTGAAACCCCATCTTTACAAAACAATTTAAAAGAAAAATTAGCCAGGCATGACAGTGCATGCCTGTAGTCTCAGTCACTTGGGAGGCTGAGGTGGAAGGATTATTTGAGTCCATAAGTTCCAGGCTGCAATGAGCTATGATTGTGCCACTGCACTCCACCCTGGGTGACAGAGCAATGAGGCCCTATACCTAAAGAAATTAAAAATTAACTTTTAAAAAGTAAAACTCAAGAGAAATTTAAAACATTTTAAGGTAAATGAAAATGAAGATACAACTTATCAAAATGTGTAGGATACATCAAAAGCAGTGCTTAGAGGAAAATTTATAGCATTTAGTGCATATGTTAGAAAAGAAAAATGATATAAAATCAATAATCTAAGCTTCTACCTTAGTAAACTAGAAAAGTAAGAGCAAATTAAATCCAAATTAAGCAGAATAAAAGAAATAATTTTAAAAATCAGAGCAGAGGCCAGGCGCAGTGGCTAACGTCTGTAATCCCAGCACTTTGAGAGGCCGAGGCGGGCGGATCACGAGGTCAGGAGATCGAGACCATCCTGGCTAACACGGTGAAAGCTCGTCTCTACTAAAAACACAAAAAAATTAGCCGGGCGTGGCAGCATGCGCCTGTAGTCCCAGCTGCTGGGGAGGCTGAGGCAGGAGAAGAATGGCGTGAACCCAGGAGGCGGAGCTTGCAGTGAGCCAAGATCGCGCCACTGCACTCCAGCCTGGGTAACAGAGCGAGACTCCATCTCAAAAAAAAAAAAAAAAAAAAAAGAATTGGAGCAGAAATGAATATAACTGAAAAGAAGAACTCAATAGAGAAAATCGGAGTGAATCCTAACGTAAATGGTGGTCAATGTGGCCTATTGATTTTAAAGATGCACCAATCTGGTGTCAGATGCCAATAGTGGGGGAGGCTGTGCGTGTGCAGGAATGGGAGCATTTGGGAACACTGTATACTTTCTGCTCAATTTTGCTGTGAACCTAAAAAAATAAAGTTCATGATTTTTTTAAAAGTGACCACATAGTTCTAAATCTCACGTCTCTTCTCTGTCCTCTAGAAAAAAAAAAATTGAATTTATCTTTTCAACACTCTTCTAATACTTCAAAACAAAATATTCATTCAAAACAAGCCTCTCCCCTGAGAGTATTTAAGAAGTTAATTGTGCTTTTGTCCCAGACTGACTAAAGAGTCTCCTGGGAGGGGCATGGGAGGCAGACTCTACTCTTTGACCTTGGTAGTAGTCACACTGTTCATTTTATGACTACTTGTTCAACAGTAAATGTATGTCTCATGTACATATATATATATATATTTCAGCAAAAAAGAATAAACAGTATTTTTAAAAGCTTCCTTCATAAAAATGTCTCTAAGTAAAGCAAACTAAATAAAGATCTCATTTAAATTTATTCATTCTAATTGTCCTTTTAAAGGCTCTAAAGAACAGAGATGGGACAAAACCAAAACTGAATGAAATACGTGGGTGACTCAGTCACATCTTTCAAGAAAAGTCTCAGTGTGGCTAGAGATTTAAAACATTTTCAGGGGAAAGTATTTAAAATTAATACAGTCAGTTTAAAAATGCCAGTCTCTTCTTTCTCTAAATTTAAAGATTCTTATATATAAAATAGAAAAGGTACAAGTTCATTTCCCTTTTACATGGCTTATATTTTCCAGGATTTTTAAGTGTCTAAAGATAATCCACTTTTACACTATCCTCTGACTTTTGACCTATAGTACTTTCCATTCTTTCCCAAATAAATCACTGCCTTTATTTGTACCATACCACCTTCTCTGATGAGTGCAACCTAGGGCTCTAATGCCTCCTCTTCACTCTGCAGTCAGAAGCTATGCTTTTGAACCCCTGGTTCAATCTGCTGAGAGCACAGTCTTGGAACACTGATTCTATTGCTTAAGACCCCAAACAGACTGTCATTACCTCTCTCCCCAGAAGCTGGCAGTTAATGACCATTTTACTTCTAGCTAGTGAGGGAGCAGTTACTTCCAGGCAGTGTGTCTTTAGGTCAGTATGATTTCTCCAATTATAAATTTATCACTGCCTAAGGCTATACAAACAGCATCTTTTTTTTTTTTTTTTTTTTTTTTGCTATCTCTTAGATTAGAAATGGATACTCTCTGAGGGGGCACCATCCCACTAATTTGGCCTAAGTCTTCTTCACTCATGCATCCTCCTTTTGGAGCTATCTGGCACTTTTCCGTAAAAAAACACTATAACCAAATATGTTTGTTCCTTTTCAGGTTTGAATAACACAGGAGAATGATTCTAGTTATCAATTCTTAATTCAAAGTCTTTCTTAAGGAAAGACTTTCTTATTTTAACTAGGAATAACCAGACACTAGTATATTACAGCTGCAACAACTCTCAAAAAAGCTGTACGAAAGAAAAATGTGGCTTCCATCTGCATTAGTCATTAAAGATTTCTTTTTTTCTTAAGGCACCCAGAACACATATTATACCAAGCCAAAAGAACCAATTTTCTTCATGGAGTAGAATAGCAATTGGCTGTTACTCATTAAATTCTTACAGCAATGAGCAATGACTTTCTTTCTTGTTTTGTTTCTCTTTGAATAGTAGATGAAGTTGATTTTTTTTCTAAGGCTGCCTCCCATCACCAGCATTCCTGATCCTTGGCCTATGTAGCTGTTAATATGCTGCACACGTATGCCTGGGCTCCTTAACAACCAATGCAGTTAACCTTTCTGTTTACTCCAAGTCAGTTCCTATCTTGTTAGTGAAATTGATTTTTTTTCTTTCTAAACATAATAATTTCATATTGTACAAAAACCATACATATATGTGTGTGTGTGTGTGTGTGTGTGTATGTGTGTGTGTGTGTGTATATGTGTGTGTGTATATATATATATATATATATATGAAGTCCACTGGTTTTCTGGTTTTCTAAATCCTGTTTTTATTTTAAGGGCTTCAGGAGCCATAGAGTCTCATGTTTTAATTGAGAAAGACGTGTCCATTCATGGTAATGCCAAAAGGTGGGTGGACTACAGCTACTTCACAAACAGTTAATTGCCTCTGTGTTGGGGGTGGGAGGTAACTGTTGGAGCCCACAATTTACTTTTATTTAAAAAAGAAGTTAATTCTCTTGATTGAACATAGGTGAAAGATTATTTTTCTGGAACTAGTGATTAAAGAGTAAATATTAGATACCATACTAAAGGATATGTCATCGTAACTATCTGTGATCAAAGGCACTTGTCTATAACTCACTCCATGGTTTTTACATTCTAATTGTCTATTAACTAGCTGTACCCCTTATGGACTGGAAGCTCCTAGAAGGCAGGGATTGTATCACAAAGACTGTTTCATCTTTAGGGCACATAGTCTGGTAGATGGTTTATAGTCAGTAAGTATTTCGGTTAGTGTTGATATCATATTCAATACAAGAATCTAATTATTGGCCGGGCGCAGTGGCTCAAGCCTGTAATCCCAGCACTTTGGGAGGCCGAGACGGGCGGATCACGAGGTCAGGAGATCAAGACCATCCTGGCTAACCTGGTGAAACCCCGTCTCTACTAAAAAAAATACAAAAACACTAGCCGGGCGAGGTGGCGGCGCCTGTAGTCCCAGCTACTCGGGAGGCTGAGGCAGGAGAATGGCGGGAGCCCGGGAGGCGGAGCTTGCAGTGAGCCAAGATCCGGCCACTGCACTCCAGCCTGGGCGACAGAGCGAGACTCCGTCTCAAAAAAAAAAAAAAAAAAAAAAATCTAATTATTAACTAGCTACGGTTTTAGACTAATTGGTACACTCACTGCCCCACCATTTATGAAACAAACTTTAATTGGCCATTATCCCAGTTCAGGCAGATAGGCCCAACTTCAAATATCTAATGTTCTCTACCAAAACACTGGGCATCTTTACAGGAGGCAGCAGAACACAATGCTCAGTTTGTGAGTTTTGAGTCTTTCTGTTCTGGTTCAGACTCTGCTACTAACTAGCAGTACCTCTGGCAAGTCACTTTACCTTAGTAGATTTTTTTTTTTTTTTTTTTTTTTTTTTTTGAGGTGGAGTCTAGCTCTGTCGCCCAGACTGGAGTGCAGTGGCCAATCTTGGCTCACTGCAACCTCTGCCTCCCGGATTCATGCAATTCCCCTGCCTCAGCCTCCTGAGTAGCTGGGATTACAGGTGCCCACCACCACACCCGGCTAATTTTTGTATTCTTAGTAGAGATGCGGTTTCACTGTGTTGGCCAGGCTGGTCTTGAACTCCTGACCTTGTGATCCGCCCGCCTTGGCCTCCCAAAGTGCTGGGATTACAAGCGTGGGCCACCACGCCCAGTCCTACCTTAGTAGATTCTGTGTCAGAGATTAAAGTAGGGAATTGGACTAAATGGTCTCCAAGAACCTAGCTAGGTCCAGGTCTAAAAGTGATTTGGCTTGAATTAGTAAGGGTATTACTGATAAAGCAAGTCCTTGTCAACACCAGAGGGAGCTATGTTCATATCATCACTGGGGTGGTTCAGAAGATTTCAGGAAAAAGCATAGTTAAATGGAAAACTTACTTTCCAGAATGAGAGAAATTCTATACCAAGGTAAGAGCTCCACACTGCTCATACGGCCACCCAACAGGCTCTCTGCCATCACCCCACTCTTATAGATGTCAAAACACCTCATACCTGACTTGTACCAACACACAAGGCTTCAGTTTTAATTCCATGAAAACCCAGTTGGCTTTAAGCCATTCCTAAAGATTTCTTTCCCCATTCAGTCTATTTTCTTTCTTAACCAAATTAATAATAACAAAAAGCAAAGTAATTCATTGTGATACTGGAAAATCCCCAAAGAAGGGAGATAAAGGAGGAGAAAGATTTATATCACACGGAAGCTGTAGCCTGGAAAAAACAGTAAAGTTAACTACCATTGAATTCATTAGCAGCCTGCCACTCAAACCCAAAGCTACCTCAAAAACAAGAAAACTACTCAAAAAGAGAAAACCTATCAAGGAAAGGAAGGACTCGGCATAGCTCTGCAATGCGGGTGCGGGAATGCCTGTCTGAGTTGATGGCTGGCACTGCCCTGTTGGGCTCCATGGTAAGCAGTAACAGCTGCTGAAGAGTGATGTCATTAATTAAGGCAATGGGACCACATTAGGCATTTGGCAAAAAAAACTGTAAAGCGACAAGATAAGGGAATGGAGGATGGGATAAGGAAGAAAAAGTAAAAGCATTTCTAAAGCTAAAGCTTATTCTGATGTTATTATATACTCCCTCCTCCCCCTCAGTAAAACACCCAAAGCCTTGAAAATGACCTAAACCCTTACAGAGCAAGTGAAAAGAAGAACTGAAAACCTCTCCATTAGTATCAACTTATGTTTCTCTTTGTCCAGAGGAACAATGTCATGTTAACCTGATAGAGAAGGCATAAATCACGAATATTACAGAAGGGTAGTCTGCTGAAGAAAGATAAATGCAATCCTGAAGAACCCCTTTACTTTCATTTCATAGATTAATTCAACACCCAGAAAGGCAAAGCTTCAACAGTCAAAAATGGACCAACTACTTTTTAGGACATAGGCTGTTCCTGAGTAAAAATGGATTATAAAGTCACTACAGAGATTGACTTTGTGGGTAAAGAGAAAAATCTACTAAACAAGACAAATAATTATTTTCCACTTTAAAAAATGCAAGCTCAAACCTCTAGAGGTAAGTACAGAGTAAAACTTCGGTTGAAATCAACTTATTTCTATGAATCCAAGTAGTTGGAATACCTAAGGATTTTTTTTTCTTTTGCTAAGTGTTTCTTATATCACCAATTTCAGGCAGGGTGCAGAGGCTCACACCTGTAATTCCAGCACTTTGAGAGACAGAGGTGGTAGGATCACTTGAGCCCAGGAGGTCAAGGCTCCAGTGAGCCGTGTTTGCACCACTGCACTCCAGCCTGAGCAACAGAGTGAGAGAGTCTCAGATAAATAAACAAACAAATCACCAATTTCAAATACTCTAGAAGTGCCAAAACCTTAAGGGGAACATCTACTTTTCCTCTCTTTCCCTTTAGATAATTTTAAAAAAACAAGTATGAGAATAAGTATGAAGTATGAAAAAATATACTCTACTGCTAACAGGAGAACTACTCCTTTTCCTCCCTTATTTAGGACATGTGCCAAAGGATTTCCAATTCACTCTGCTTCATACTGACCTTTAAAATATTTCGGCCATCAAATGATTCTCTTTCCTTGAAGATATATTTGCCATCCGCTGTGTAGAGATTGTACCTGCCTTCAGCTGTAAATATTCCAAAGATAATGTTAGAAGCTTAAATTGGTTAGTTGTTTTCTCTTGGACTTCTATAGGTACATAGGTACAACTAGCAAAATTTTCATGTACTACCTGGAAAGTAGCATAATGCAGAGGAAAAATGTCAGGCCATGAATCAAGAGACCTGGCTTCTAGTCTCAGTTCTGTCAACGATTCATTCAATACATATTTATTCATTAATCTATTCATTTGACATTCTCCAGGCACTCACTATATATTCCTAACTATGCAACTAGCTACATTATTAGGCAAATTATGTCTCCATTGTGGACCTTAGTTCCTCATTGACAAAGTGAGAGGTAGGACTAAGTGATGTTCAAAGGTTCCTTACGTTCTATAGATCCAAGAAAAGTGGCATATAATTTTAAATATGTAAAAACACATAACAGTTCACACATTAGCTAGTCAAAACTGCTGGCACTCATGCTCTGGGTTGATTTAAGGACTTCCCTCAAAGGAAAAAGAGCCCTTTAGTTGCAATCAAAGGTATCCTTAACAGACATTCTACACAGGAATGCAGCAAATCTATGACCTTAGCCTAAACCAAGCTGTGCTCTAGCTTCTTGAGTTAATTCGGGTTGCGTATCTCAAAAGACATCCTTAAAGGTTGGCAAGAAAAAGAATATCAAAGGAGAGGGAAACAGGAAAGAAAAAAAATGTAACATCATTTCATGTCCTTTTCAAGTAAAAATTCAATACAGGAGAGTCCAGAGCACAAAAAATTCAAAGCATCCTCAAGAATTAACTCAGAATATTTTCTGAAATATTAATAATTTCCTACCCACTGACAGACCTTCAAAAATACTTATTTCCACCTTTAAGTACATTATTTTACTTATATAAGTAAGGAGAGTACTAGGCCAGAATAGATCAAATATATCTAGAGTTTTAAAAACTCCATGAACAGAATACATAATACATTTCAGCTAGCCCACTGGAGTTGCATATGGGTAACTATGGAACTATTTCTCTAAAGAGAAGAATGCTCTTAATCAAAGATCCCAACGCCATACAGGTTTCCCAACTTAAAATTAGGAGAAAGGGAATGTGTGAAGTTGCAAAAGAACAACAAACACATTAATACCAAATAAATATCAAAAGTGGAAACAACATAAATGTTCACCAATTGATGGATGGATACATAAAATGTGGCATATCCATACAATGGAATATTATTCGGCCATAAAAAAATGAAGCACCAGGCACGGTGGCTCACGTCCATAATCCCAACACTTTGGGAGGCTGAGGCAGAAGGATCACTTGATCCCAGGAGTTTAGAACCAACCTGAGCAATATAGTGAGACCTTGTCACTACAAAAAAAAAGGTTAGGCCAGGTGTGGTGGATCATACCTGTAATCCCAGCACTTTGGAAGGCCAGGGCAGGTGGATTATCTTAGGTCAGGAGTTGGAGACCAGCCTGACCAACATGGTGAAACCTTGTCTCTACTAAAAATGCAAAAATTAGCTGGGCATGGTGGCGCACGCCTATAATCCCAGCTACTCGGGAGGCTGAGGCAAGAGAATCGCCTGAACCTGGGGAGGCAGAGGTTGCAGTGAGCCAAGATTGCACCACTGTACTCCAGCCTGGGCAACAAGAGCGAAACTCCATCTTGAGAAAAAAAAAAAGAAAAACTTTAAAAATTAGCTGGGTGTAGTGGCATGCTCCTGTAGTCCCAACTACTCTGGAGGCTGAGGTGGGAGAATCATTTGAGTGTGGGAGGTGGAGGTTGCAGAGAGCCAAGATCACTCTACTACACTCCAGCCTGGGCAACAGAGACCTTGTCTCAAAAAAAAAAAAAAAAAAAAAAACTACACAGAAAACAAAACAAAAAAGGAATGAAGTACTGCTATATTATAACATGGATGAGCCTTGAAAATATTATGCTACGTGAAAGCAGCCAGCCTCAAAAGATCACATACTGCATGACTCTGTTTATATGAAATGTCCAAAACAGGCAGCTCTATAGAGACATAAAGTAGGCAGGTGGTGTCTAGGGCTTGGTGGAGGTCAGGGGAGGGCAGAGTAAGAGGGGTAGGAGGAAATGGAAAGTGACTGCCAATGGGTATGGGGTTTCATTTTAGGGTGATGAAAATGTTCTAGAACTGATTGCGGTGATGGCTATACAACTTTAACCAGACTAAAAACTACTAAATTTTATATATATATCAAGAGAGTAAATTGTATAGTATGTGAATTATATCTCAATAAAGTGATTATATTTTGAAAATCTGAAGAGGGATAACTAGACTGTGAACACACAACACTCTCTTATATAAAGCTCTAGTGCTAACTGAATATAAACCTGGATCTACACAACTTAGAATATACAGATTCCTACATATCTGAACTTTTTCTGTGTTAAGAGATTAGTTAATAATGGACCATGATGTAGTTTTAAGAGCTCCGAACAAATATTTAAGGACTAAGACAAATGGAAAATGTACTGATGGCTAACAAATGTCTAATAAAATACTGTCTATACCTGCAACACCCAAAACAGAGGCCCCTATCCAGATGTGGCTCTATAAATTTTAATTAAAATTAAAAATAAAAGTTCACTTTCACAATCTCACTAGGCACCTTTCAAGTGCTCAGTAACCACATGTGTATAGTGGCTACCATATTGGACATCACAGATACAGAATACTTCAATCATCACAGACAGTTTTCTTAATACCACATGTCTTCTGAAACAATAAATTTAGGGTATACTCCAGAGTTCTGAAACTCTGCCATTATATAGTAATGTTAAAATGCACATCACCTCAGGGGATTCTCAATTTGTTTTCCAAAATTAAAATACACTGTCCAGAATAAAACAAATAGCACAAACCTAGTTATATGTTTCTACTGGACAAGCTACATTATAATACATAGATACCTAAAATATTCCTACTTTCTGTAGTACTACTCCCCGAAGGAAAGAAATATGCTCAACTTGGCCGGACGCAGTGGCTCATGCTTGTAATCCCAGCACTTTGGGAGGCCAAGGCGGGTGGATCACGAGGTCAGGAGTTCAAGACCAGCCTGGCCAAGATGGTGAAACCCTGTCTCTACTAAAAACACAAAACTTAGCAGGCGCCTGTAATCCCAGCTACTCAGGAGGTTGAGGCAGAAGGATTGCTTGAACCCAGGGGGCAGAGGTTGCAGTGAGCTGAGATCACACCACTGTACACTCCAGCCTGGGCAACGGAGCGAGATTCCATTTCAAAAAAAATATATATATATATACACACACACACACATACACACACACACACTCTCAACTGGAACAAGTTCAAAGTTTTGGATTCTATCACCTACCCAAACAAGAATATATAGGCTTTGACTGAGTTACTTGAAGCTCTTTTAAATCTCAGTGTTCTCAAAAGTAAAATAGAGATTTATTTATAAGTCTTAAATAAAATTCAATATGACATCACAAAATAGTAACATTTTAGAACTAATAACTAGATAGCTACATATTTCTTGGTCCTACCATGGCTCTAACCAAACGGAGTTAATATCAAATGATTTCCAGTTGGGATCTTTGGTACATATCTGAGCGAAATTAAAAGACGTACCTTAACTAAAAGGGACACACAAATTGTCCTAACTAAAAACCTACAAATAGTCAATGGTTCAAGTCCTGATGGAGTTCTCTTCTCCTCTAGATTTTTTTTTTTTGAGAAGGAGTCATGCTCTGTCACCAGGCTGGAGTGCAGTGGTGCAATCTTGGCTCACTGTAACCTCCGCCTCCCAGGTTCAAGCGATTATCCTGCCTCAACCTCCCAAGTAGCTGGGATTACAGGCATGTGTCACCACACCCAGCTAATTTTTGTATTTTTAGTAGAGACGGGGTTTCACCTTGTTGGCCAGGCTGATTTTGAACTCCTGAACTCAAGTGATCCACCCACCTCAGCCTTCCAAAGTGCTGGGATTACAGGCATGAGCCACCGTGCCTGGCCCCCACCTAGATTTTCTAAAACCAAGGTCGGGGCCCAAGAAAGGAAATGGAACCGGAATATGTGATCTCGGTGCTAGTGTATTTTGAACCATGAACCTTGGAAGGAAGAGTTTCATATGGCTTGAATGTGTGACTCCTGATCAGATGCTGAAGGTATTAGAGAAGGTTTCACTTTGGAGATAGGGACAGGAAGAAAAGAAAACTTCTTTTTGAAATAAACAACTATCCCAAATCAAGGATTAAAACAAAGCATTTTTATAAAAAGGCTCAGAGTCCATGAAGAAAAACATTATTATTTTAACACAAGGTTTCTCAACCCCTATGCTACGACATTTTGGGAAGGATAATTCTTTGTCGTGGGCGACGATCCCACGCATTGACAGCACCCACTAGGTGCCAGCAGCAACCCATCTCCAACTCCCTATGATAACCAAAAATGTCTCCAGACAATGCCAAATGTTAGCCGGGGGCAAAATCACCCCCAGTTGAGAAACACTGACTTAACATTTACTTTTACCAGCTCACCTTCCTTTCTTTTCTCTCCTAAAAAAAAAAAAAAATAGCCACCAAGTATTGCATGCGACACACTTATGCCAAAAACTTATTCACTGTTCATATAAAATTTACTGAAGCATCCTATATTTTTATTTGCTAAATATGGGCAATCCTATGTGTGACAGAAATAAAAGATCTGGAAGCCACAGTCCCATGCTATATATGTTCTTGCCCACCTCTACTATGCTCATCAGAATAAGCTAAGAGGTCTAAAAAGAAGTATATCAGAGATTCTTTGATAGCCCATTCTGTGTAAACCTCAGAGATGCCACAAGGCCACTGATCATAAACTGCGCTACAGTTCTCTGAGGGACTTACCATTGGGGTCTTTCCTGAATAGTGTATTCATAACTGTAGCATGCAGTTTCACACTATTCCACTCTTTCACTATTAGTCCAGATGCCTGAAAACGTTCCAGCACTCGATCAACTAATTCTTGCAGCCTGGAGAAATTGGAGAAAAGTAGTGCAGAAATCTTAGTAAACTTCCGAACATGAGATTACTAATTCAACAATGTTTATGGAGCCTCTGCTCTGTGCTCATCACTATACAAAGCCCTGCATCACAAGAGGAAGAAGAGACTCATCTCCCACTATCAGGGAGCTAAAGCTCAGTCTTGTTTGTCTGCTTAACAGATAGTAGAAATAAATGATGGCAATATATTATGGTGAGTGTGAAGGGAGTGATCACCTCTACATGGAGAGGGCCAGGTTTCCACAGGAGGTTTAGACACAGTCTGGCACGATCATTAAAAGATTTGCAAATAACACCAGGGAAGAAGGGGAACTTCAAGTAGAAGAAGAAATAGCATGTGCAAAGATGCCAAACCATGCAAGATCACAGCATATTCAAAAAACTGTCAATTATTTACAATACAGCTATGACAGAGAGTGAGAGAAAAGGGACAATGGAGATGAGCTAAGTCTGTAAGTAGTGGTCACATTAAGGAAGCCACAGAAAGACTTTCAAAAGGGAATAATGTGGTCTGATGTCCATTTTTGAAAGCTGACTCAACAGCAGAGTGGGAAAGGCTTTAGAAGAGGAACAGCTACAGAATTCAGTCAGCTAGGTGGCTATTTCAACAGTCAACATCACCATGACGTATCAGGCACTGGTCTAAACACTTTTTATCTGTTAAATCATTTAATCCTCATAACCAATTATTATCCCTATTGACCAATACAGAAGCCAAGACACCGAGAAGTTACAAAACTTGACCAAGTTCCCAAAACTAAGTGGCAAATCCAAAATTAGAAGAGGCCGGGTGCAGTGGCTCATGCCTGTGATCCTAGCACTTTGGGAGGCTGAGGCAGGCAGATCACTTGAGGTCAAGAGTTCGAGATCAGCCTGGCCAACATGGTGAAACCCCACCTCTACTAAAATACAAAAATTAGCTGAGCGTGGTGGCACATGCTTGTAATCCCAGTTGCCTGGGAGGCTGAAGCAGGAGGATTGCTTGAATCCAGGAGGTAGAGGTTGCAGTGAGCCGAGACTGTGCCACCACACTTCAGCCTGGGTAACAGAGTGAGACTCCATCTCAAAACAAAACAAAAAAGAAAAACAAAATCAGAATGTATGCAGCCTGGCTTCAGAGTCCATATTCCTAAGGACTGTACTATCAAGGGGGAAATGGGGACAGGCATGGTGGCTCACACCTGCAATCCCAGAACTTTAGGAGGCTAAGGCGCAAGGACTGCTTGGGCCAGGGGTCTGAGACCAGCCTAGACAATATAGTGAGACTGTGTCTCTACAAAACATTTTTAAAAATTACCCACCCATAGTGGCATGTGCCTACAGTCCTAGCTACCAGTAGGCTGAAGCAAGAGGACTACTTGAGCCCAGGAGTTTAAGCCTGCATTAAGCCATGATTGCACCACTGCACTCCAGCCTGGGCAACAGAGCAAGATCCCATCTGTAAAATAAAGGGGGTGAGGAGGGGATGATAAAGACCTAAACCAAGCTTGTCCAACCCGTGCCCTAGGATGGCTTTGAATACGGCCCAAAAGAAGTTCATAAACTTTCTTAAAACATTATAAGTTTTTTGTGTGATTTTTTTTTTTTTTAGCTCATCAGCTGTCATTAGTGTTAGTGTATTTTATGTGTGTCTCAAGACAATTCCTTCTTCTTCCAAAGTGGCCCAGGGAAACCAAAAGTTTGGACACCCTGACTAAACTATGGTGGGGCAGTGAGAACTGAGACAAGGGAATGGGTTCACAAGAGCTATGTGAGAGAGAAGCTGGTGCCCATTCAGATCTGGCTGTGCTAAGGGAGAGGAAGTGGTTGAGAATGACTCCCAAGTGTTGCCTAAAATGACCAGGTGGCTCATTAACCAAGGTGGGAGGCTGTGGGGAAGCAACTGCTTATTGTTCTGCTGTGTCATCTCGGGGAGGAGGTTAATACTATGCAGGATTTTGCACATGTGGCACAGGATGCAAGTAGGACATGTACAGGAAAGGAGATGGAAATACAAGCCTGGAACCCAGGAGAAAATCTAGGCAAATGACAGATTGGGAGTTGTCAGTGTAGCAACAGTAGTTAAAAGCATGGGATAGATGCTTTTAACATGGCGAAACTCCATCTCTACTAAAAATACAAAACTTAGCCAGGTGGTAGTGGCGCGTGCACGGTGGCTCACACCTGTCATCCCAGCACTTTGGGAGGCCAAAGAGGGAAGATCACTTGAGGCCAGGAGTTCAAGACCCACTTGAGCAATATAGCAATACCTCGTCTCTACAAAAAAATGTTTACAAATCAACTGGGCATGGTGGCATGCACTTGTAGTCCCAGCAACTCAGGAGGCTGAGGCAGGAGGATAGCTTGACCCCAGGAGTTCAAGGCTGCAGTGAGCTGTGATTGTGCCACTGCACTCTAGCCTGGGCAGCAGAGTGAGATCATGTCTCTTAAGAAAAGAAAAACAAGGCCGGGCGTGGTGGCTCAAGCCTGTAATCCCAGCACTTTGGGAGGCCGAGGTGGGGGGATCACAAGGTCAGGAGATCGAGACCATGGTGAAACCCCGTCTCTACTAAAAAAAAAAATACAAAAAATTAGCCAGGCGCGGTGGCGGGCGCCTGTAGTCCCAGCTACTCAGGAGGCTAAGGCAGAAGAATGGTGTGAACCCGGGAGGCGGAGTTTGCAGTGAGCTGAGATCCCGCCACTGCACTCCAGTCTGGGCGACAGAGCGAGATTCCGTCTCAAAAAAGAAAAGAAAAGAAAAACAACAACAAAAAACAACCCTCAGTTTCCCATGGCCTTCCAAGTAAGAGTCCAATCCTGCCTGACCCACGTGGCCTTCACAGTTTGGCTCCAGCCTGCCTTTCTGTTTCATCCCTACCCTTCCCTTTCTACAGATTTTCTCCAGTCCTTGAATGGATTGCATTCTTTGATACTGAATCTCTCAATTACTTAGGACAAACATCCTTTTAGAATCACCTTCACTTCTTTGACTCCCTTATACCAGGGAATCTCACTTCTCACCAATTCCAGTGCCACTGTCCCAGCCACCTGGGAACCAGCAAAGACAACTGATAAGGATGAGGAAATAAGAACAGGAAGACTTCAGAGACGCTGAAATGAGAATTACAAGGGGGAAAAAAGGAATAACCGTATAGTACAATACTCGAGAAAAGAAAAAAAGCAAAACTATGCCTCCTTGTTTCTCACAATTACAGCCCTCTATCAGAGCAGTTTTGCTGGCACACTGGGGATAGAAATCTTGTGACGGAGGATCAAGGGAGGAGCCAGAGAGGAGGGAAGGCAGGAAGCGCACATAACTGTGTCCAGACACTTAAAGGAGAGAAACGAATACCTGGGGAATCTGAAGATAAAGAGTTGAGTGAGGGCTGTGTGTGTTTTCAATGAGGAGAAAACGTTGGAAATGCTTACTGACAAGAAATTATCCAACAGAGAAAGAAAAGGAAACCAAGCAATAGGGTAAATGGACAGAACAAGACCTCAAAGGATGGTGTGGTCATAGGTGATAGGAACACAGCAGTGAACATAACAAGCCCCACTCTTGTGCAGCTCACGTTCCGGTAGGAGGAATGAACAAACACACACGCACACCTCGGGGTGCCATGTGCCTTGAAGGAGATGAAACGGCAGAGAGGGAGTAGAGTGTGATTTCACTCTGCTGACCATAGTGCAGCTAATATAAGTGCACTATATTACGTAGAGTGATCAGGAAGGGTCTCCCTGATAAAGTGACATTTGACAGAGATCTGAGGGAAAAGCATTCTAGAGAGAGGAAACAGCAAATACACATATCCGAGATGGGCATATGCACAGGAGGACTGAGGAACAGAAAGGATGCCAGTAGTGAAACTGCAGTGAAACTAGAAAGAGAGAAGTGATGAGGTCGGAGCGATATGACCAGGTTACCTGAAGCTCTCAGGCCCGTGGAAGGACTTTAGTAGTTACAGAGTGAGGTGGGAGCTTTTGGAGGGTGTTTAGCAGAAGACTGACATGATCTGGCTGCTGTGTGGAGGACAGATAGCAGTGGAGGCAGGATAGAAGCAGGAAAGCAGTTAGGAGGCTGTGGCAATCACGCAGGTGGCTGGGACAGTGGCACTGGAAGTGGTGAGAAGTGAGATTCCCTGGTATAAGGGAGTCAAAGAAGTGAAGGTGATTCTAAAAGAATTTTTGTCCTGAGTAATTGAGAGATTGAATGTCAAAGAACACAATCAATTCAAGGACTGGAGAAAATCTACAGAAAGGGAAGGGCAGGCTGAAGTCAAGCTATGAAGGCCCCATGGGTCAGGCAGGATTGGACTCTTATTTGGTAGGCCATAGGAAACCGACAGTTGTTTTTTGTTGTTGTTCTTGTTTTTCCTTTTTTTAAGAGACATGATCTCACTCTGCTGCCCAGGCTAGAGTGCAGTGGCACAATCACAGCTCACTGCAGCCTTGAACTCCTGGGGTCAAGCTAGTCTTCTGCCTCAGCCTCCCAAGTTGTTGGGACTACAAGTGCATGCCACCATGCCCAGCTAATTTTTTTTTTTAAACTTTTTGTAGAGACGGGGTATTGCTATACTGCTCAAGTGGGTCTTGAACTTCTGGCCTCAAGCAATCTTCCCTCTTTGGCCTCCCAAAGTGCTGGGACGACAGGTGTGAGCCACCATGCCAGGTCATCAATGACAGTTTTTAAGAAGCAAGAAACAGGCCAGGCGCAGTGGCTCATACCTGTAATCCCAGCACTTTGGGAGGCCGAGGTGCATGGATCACGAGGTCAGGAGTTCAAGACCAGCCCGGCCAACATGGTGAAACCCCATCTCTACTAAAGATACAAAAAATTAGCTGGGTGTGGTGGTGCGTGCCTGTAATCCCAGCTGCTTGGGAGGCTGAGGCAGGAGAATAGCTCAAACATGGGAGGTCAAGGTTGCAGTGAGCCAAGATTGCGCCACTGCACTCCAGCCTGGGTGACAGGGCGAGACTCCATCTCAAAGAAAAAAAAAAGCAAGAAGCATAAGAAAAAAAAAAAAAAAAAAAAAAAAAAACCCTAAAAGCCTGGAAACCAGTTAAGAGAGATGTTGTGCTTCCTTATATACTTATCTTAATCCTTTTCCCCAATTACAAAAATAATACAAGCTCATTATAGAACACATGCAAAGTACCAAAAAGCATAAAAAGGAAAACATAACCTCACCATGCACAGATAAACACTTAACCTTTCTGTGTTAAGTGTATATCTATAGATGGTGAGGTTACCTAAT
Organism: Piliocolobus tephrosceles; assembly: GCF_002776525.5. NCBI lineage: Eukaryota > Metazoa > Chordata > Mammalia > Primates > Cercopithecidae > Piliocolobus > Piliocolobus tephrosceles. The sequence continues at coordinate 68,405,089 of NC_045442.1, forward strand.
CAGAAAAAATGTTCAGGTAAACTAGTTTTAAAAGTTTCTGATTAACACTATTGCAGAACCATAATATTTCTTCTTCATTTTATTTATTTATTTATTTATTTATTTATTTATTTATTTATTTATTT